>NW_028261381.1:179364421-179664421 GCF_051295495.1 Thamnophis sirtalis | reverse complement strand
GCAAAAACAGCCAATTTTTGCAAAAATGGGCCCGCTTTTTTGTCAAAAAATGCATGCATAGCCTTACGGAGGCTTATAGAGTTGGGGGGCAAAAAATGGCCCATGTTTTGCTCATTTCTGCACTCCCAGCCCCCAAAAGCTCTCTGAAAGCCTCCTAAAGGCTAAGCATGGCCATTTTGGTGAAGGGAGTGGGGTTTCGGGAGGCAAACAATGCTGTATTCGGTGTTTAAGACGCACCCAGTTTTTCTTTTTTGAGGGAAAAAGGTGTGTCTTATACTTTGAAAAATACAGTAATTGGTTGAAAACCACAGTTGACACATCCTGATTTCTGTCATAATGTGATGACCATCAATAGCAGCAATAGCAATAGCAGTAGACTTATATACCGCTTCATAGGCCTTTCAGGCCTCTCTAAGCGGTTTACAGAGAGTCAGCATATTGCCCCCAACAATCTGGGTCCTCATTTTACCCACCTCGGAAGGATGGAAGGCTGAGTCAACCCTGAGCCGGTGAGATTTGAACCGCTGACCTGCTGATCTAGCAGTAGCCTGCAGTGCTGCACTTAACCACTGCGCCACCTTGGCTCAATCAACCTAGAAGTCTGGTCTGTTTCCTAGAAGCTAAATGAATTCCCTTGATGGAGATCTTAGCAATCAGAAATAACATCAAATATTCAATCACATTCCCACATTCTCTTTATCGTTGGCTATTTGTATCATGGCTTCTTCAATTCCAGTCTTTCAAGAATGATAACTACTTACAAACATTGTAATGCCATCTTCCAAATTACATTGTGTAGTAGATACTTGGCAAGTTACATTTTTAATTTTATTTGGACTCCTAGTTTTGGAAATGACAAATGCATTTTAGGAATGATTCAATAATTTCTGAGGGATCCTTGGTGCTCTCTGAGCCTGGTTGTTTTCTTGCAGACATTTCATGACCTAAACAAGGTAACATTCAGTGATATCATTCCCTTCTAGCACTGATGATGCTACCTACTTGGATCATGAAATGTCAGCAAGAAAACTACCAAACTCAAAGAGCACCAAGGACCCCTCGTTTCAACCCTGAATTATAATGGTCTTCTTTATTTGGTAAATACTTTCTATCATAACATGGTACAATTCCACTGACTTTCTCTAGCTGATGGTCAAAGAGAACAGAATGAAGAAGTAGATCTGATCAAGTGGGGACCATGTAGAAGGTTTCTCCTGCCCTGGTGTGTCATTTCACTATCTAGAGAGAAATAATTTAGCCTTTGGTGTTGAAAAGTCTGATGAATTTCAGATCAGGGACCCTTTAGGACTACATTGAATTCTTCTGCATGTGCTGAGGCTGAAGAGACTTAACACAATAAACAAAGCAGGACAAGAAAGGGCATGTTAAGAGAATGGCATACTAAAAAAAAAATGTAGTGGACTCACAAAAAAATTCTAAGCCACAATAACCTAAACCAACATTAATATGAATTGAGTGTCTTTTTACAGATTGGATTCAGGCTACCTACTGAGAGAAAACCAGGAGGTTCTACAATGCTGACTAGGACTTCAACTGACCTCCTGAAGCACCTTCCACAAATGCACTCAGATTAGGACCATGTTGGGCTCTTCTGCATATGCTGAGGTTGACAGAAGCTTTACCCAACAAACAAATCAACACAAGAAACGGCATCCTCTCCGGCAACCACTGATGTCCTTCCAGGGACTTCTAGGAAGATCTTTGCTCTTAGGAGCAATCAGTTGGGTTTAATTCTCTTTTTCCTCCATCCGTCCCTTTTCAACAAAAACCTCTCACTTAATTCAAATGGCAGTTTTCAATTATTGCTATCTTAGATACACTTTACATATAGATATTTAATCAGTAAAACAAGAAATGCATTGTTTTTACCTAGACAACTACCTACCCTTAATCTGATCTGTGGATCAAATAAAAAGACCGAGATTACCTGCCATGACTGAATATTTGATATCCTCTTTCCAAGCCTCATCCTGGCTGGTTGTGCTCCAGATCCATATATTGCATGTAATGCATGTACCACAGCATAAATGGCATTGTAGATGTTGTAACTCTCACCTTCCATGCTTGTTTCAAAAATGTAAGAAGGTAGATTTTGTAATTTCTCCTTTCCTGTACATTTTTTCTCCCTCTTTGGAATGATCCTGCCTGGATTGCCCATCATGCAGCCAAACAACCTTTCCCAACATAGCTGGAGAAAGACGTCCCCTTGTGGCTTCAGGGGGTCTAAAGACAGGAGGAAATGACTGAATTCTGAGACGTCCCCAGTGTGGTGCCTAAAATGCAGAGCCCCATGGAAGGGCTTTACTACTTTCAAGATGTCATGACTCCTCAGCACACTAAGTTTCCAATGAGAAGTTAAGACCCAAACTTTCCAGAATGATGTCTTTCTCAAATGTTCATGGACAGCCATTGCTATCTGTACATTTGTAACACTATTGGGGTCTCCAAACAGAATAATCACTTCAGCTTTAGACCAAATGTCCAAAATATGCAGTATTTTCAACATTGGAGTTTTAAGGAAATTTGATTTCAATTTATCAGTGAAGGCCAGACAGATCTCCTTCTCCTTGAGCATTGGTGTCAGAGATGCAATGAAATGTTCTCCACTGTCATCTTCAGGGACCAGCAGCCCAACCCAGTTCCACTGGAAATACAGGAGCAGCTGGACTAAACCCACATACTGAGCAAATTCACTGGGATTAATCCAGAAGAAGGAAGGATAAACCATTCTGTCTCCCTGAATGAACTCAAAGCCAATGCCTAGCTGGAGAAAGTGAGATTCTTGATAGAGTAAATTTTAAGGGTGACTATCATGTAGATTATTGCCCCACCTATTTGGCTGGCTCACTTTGAGTGGCAAGCTTAATTTTCTGACCTTCTTAGGAAGAACGATGACATATTAGGAAGAACAAGTTATGTATTTTGCCTGGTGTTGAACATGTGTCAAAAGCCAAGGGAATGTCAAATTAATTCAGAGAATATACTAACTACACTACTTTTATGAAGAATAGATTAGGAAAGATTTCCTCTTGGCAAGTACCACATTTCAAAATTATCTCATTATATATCAGTTTTGGTTTCTATAAAAAGACATCTTGACACAAACAATCTAAATCTATGTCCTCCCCACAAACACCTTTTTTTCCACCTTTGGCCTTTTTGTGTGCTTTGTTGTTACTCTATCCAAAGAGCCCCTCTTACCTGTGGGACTTTGTAGATGCTGAAGATGGAGGCCATCAGCCTTGAGGAACTGGGGTTGAGATCTCCAACAACAGAGAGCAGAGGGTGCTTTCTGTCACATTTGTAACCTGGAACCATTTGGCCGCGAGTGGAAAGCAGGGAGAGGCTATTTGAGGAAATCTCCATCTCAGTCTGAGCATTGCTATAGATGTGGAAGCCAAGGGTGATGTTGGGGAGGAGAACCACATCCGTGTTGACTTCTGTGACTGCAAACACCAAGGCTATGAACTGCTGGTAATTCTTGGGTACGACTCTACAGTGAGAAAATTGTTCGGAAATTTTAAGGAAAGTTTGTGTGTGCTGGTGGAATTTGTCATGTCCTTTTTAGACATGTCCATTGGGATTGTTTCATTGTTAAGGCTTTTCCTTGATTAATGACCTTGACCTTGATTTTATATCCCTCCATCATGCCTCCCTTCTTCATCTTGCTTCAGTAATCCTTCCCAATTGCTTCTCTTCTGCCCTAATTAATTTGTTTCCCTCTTGAAGAAACCGCTTCAGGTCTGGAAACCATTGATGAGCATAAGACTACAATAAAGGGTGACAGCATATATTTCCTGAAGGTCCTTATTGATGAGCAATCCTGATTCCGAAGCAGATGGATATTTTACAACTCCTCCACACTGTAAATGGATTGACCTCATCTTTGAGTTTTGCATCAGGAGTTTTCTGTCCAAATTAATATTGTAAATCAACTTCTTCACTAGGCCAGCATAGTTTCTAAGGTGTTTTTTGCTGGTTTATTAGCTTCCTGATCAAGAGTTCTGGAAACATTGAGAATTCTACCATATTTTATGAGTTTGGTTCTTTACTGAGAAAAGCACAAAGAAATGAACTATGCTAGGGCATTGCAAGCATCACTAGAACAAATATTTCTGAAAAGAGTCCTTGACCAAATCAAATAATTATTTACAGGCCTTTAGGTTGAAACTTACAAAATATTCTCCAGAAATAAAGATGGGTCTTCTTTAAAGGATTTGAAATGTGATTTATATGTAGTTCCCAGGGGAAAATTCGCACCAATAATGAAATCACCAGGCCTGTAAAAGTCTCTCGCAGTGTGTCCAATGTTTGTCGACACACACCCAGTTTGCATCCTCTTAGCAGATGTTGGAGGCAAGAGCCAGAAAAGCAGCAGCAGCAGGAGAGGCAGCCCAGTCATTCTTCTCACCTTTCCTCCTGGATCCAAAATCAAAAGGGTCTTTGGTGTGTGCAGAAGTTGAATTACAGGGAGCCTTGAAATTTTAGCAAAGCTTTAGCAAAAGAGAGATAGTCTGTGCCACCTGGATGGCCCCAAGGCAAATTCCTCTTACCTGTGTTTGGTTTATGATCAAAGAGGATACTAATGCCAGACAAGTCTCACCCAACCCTGAAGTTGGCTCTGCACAAGGCAAGGTGACATGTCCTACCTCCACTGGGAGAACTCTGAGTATATAGCAAGTTTTATCTTAGAATATTTGTATGTAGAAATCCATAGGGGTATGTTTAAAATTACTGTTCTTCTGATAATTGCAAGGGAAAGCATTTTTCCTATTTACTGAGCAATACGCCAGATAGAGAAAAATGAGTTTGTGTCTCTTATGATTATTCCACAGATGAGATGCCCTTGATAATCAAGGTGAAGGTGGATATTTCAGTTATGTGAAACTGAACATCTACACACAAGATGAAGTTTGGCCTCTTCCATAGTTTGTTTGGATAGTATAAGTTTTCATGGGGCATGGTGGCACTTGACAATCGGTTGTACCATAGAAAATCTGGGCAATCATTCCAAAACTTGGATGAAATAAGTGGTTTATAGATACCAACATGGCGGGTGATGAAATTAGACACTAACTCTTCCCATAGAACTTAAAAGTTGGCATGAGAATCCCTCACTGTATTAGGCAAATTTAAACTCTATACGAGAGTTTCCAAAATGAGTTGGAATCATAAAAGTTTGTCTCCTGTGTTTGTCTTGGGAAGCAGGTCTTCGGAATTGTGAACTGGTGTGGGAAAGACACCATCACCAAATGACAAACCTCTCGATTGGCTGGGGTAATAGGAATGTGTACATGGTGTTATGTGGTTCTCTCCATTCTCTGTAGCTCTTTCCAGTTAGTGTTAGTTGGAAAAAGGGCACTGAGCCCAAATCTCTGATTTTCAAGGTATCCCAGTGAGGACTTCTCATTTCAAGGTCAAGTATCATCCTTACTCTCACATTATTCAATTATACAATAATTGGTTGACCAAGCAATGCTGTCAAGCAATGCTGTCCTAGCATCTGAAGCCCATTGAATGGGGAGGAACAGTCACCATTTTAATCATTGGACCTTGTTGGGAACACATACTTACAAATGAAACTTGAATGTGATGTGGGGGCCTGGACTGAATTATGCACACAGGTCTGATAGAGGATCACCAATAGATGACATAGCACAAACGTTGATCAGAATACTGCACATGCTATTGCTGTTACTTGCTCATCCAACAATCCACATTGATGAGGGATAATAGCTGAATATGATGGGTGGAGGATTTAAACTCTTTCACTTCTAGAAAATTGAATAGTAGAGATTTCTACACATCCACAGGACTCTATGCTTATTTAGGGCTACCTCTGTCCATTTCTAGGAAGGAAAGATCCTTGGCTCTATACATTTAGAGAGCCGAGGTGGCGCAGTGGTTAGGATGCAGTACTGCAGGCCATTTCAGCTGTCTGTTATCTGCAGTTCAGCAGTTCTAATCTCACCGGCTCAAGGTTGACTCAGCCTTCCATCCTTCCGAGGTGTGTGAAATGAGGACCCAGACTGTGGGGGCGATATGTTGACTCTGTAAACTGCTTAGAGAGGGCTGAAAGCCCTATGAAGCGGTATATAAGTCTAACTGCTATTGCTATTGCTATTGCTAAAGTACTTTTACTAGGAATAAAACTGAAAGCAAGCTCTGAGGCAAAGCATGGGAAAACAGCAACATGAAACAAACTGTACAGCCCAATCCCTCTTATAGCACTGGTGAAATTCAGCAGGTTCCGACAGGTTCTGGAAAACTGGCAGCACAAAATTTGAGTAATTCAGAGAACTGGCAAATACCACCTCTGGCTGTCCCCAGAGTGGGGTGGGAATGGGGATTTTGCAGTATCCTTCCTCTGGGGTGTGGTGGGAATTGAGATTTTCCAGTATTCTTCCCCCGCCATGCCTACCAAGCCATGCCCACAGAACCGGTAGTACAAAAGTTTGAATTTCACCACTGCCTTGTAGCTAGGCAACCCAAGGCTATCATATACCAGAGCCAGCAAGAATGGCCTTGAAGAACAAAATCCAGGCTGTAGTTACAAACCTGCAATGAAAAATTCCTCCCTGATCTCTTCCCTCTTTTCTATGGCAGCCAGCAGCAGGCTAGATGACATTCCTCCTTCACCCAATAAAGGCTTTAGCCATACAGAGGAAATTTATGCAAAAACACACAGCACATCACATGAAAAACAGTGAGGGTTCTTAGGGGTATTTTCTATGAAAAATCTGGTGGTGTTTTTAGGTGCCTGGACATATTTAGCATCCACCCATAAAGACTGTGCAGAGGGAGAATATTTCCAGGCAATGAGGTATTGGACTTTCCCTCTATGTTTCCTGGAATCTAAAATATCTTTAACTTCAAAATGCTGGTCCCCTTCAATCAAAGTGGGTACAGGAGGCACATCATGTGCAGGGTGAAGGGGTGACACAGTTTCAGATTTCAATAAACTGTGGTGAAACACAGGGTCACGGAAGGAAAATAAGAGGGTGTGAGCAGGAGGCTGCCCACATTAGTAGTGAAGTCAGCTTCTTCGCATGAATGAGGTCATAATCAGGGGCTCTGCAGCATAGTAAGAAGCAAAATGTGGTCTTTAAGGACAGTTCACAGATGATAGTCTCTGGAAGAGCAACCTCCTGTGTAATTTGAATCTTTTTTATATTTAGGCACTTTTTCTCTATGAATTTCATGATCTGACCGATAAACATGATAGACTCTTGTTGTGGTAATGGCGTCTGGGAAGGATGCATTCAACCACATCTCACAAACAAATGTAATGCAAATGTAATGTTTAGTAAGAGGAGGAATTCATGCATTTTGCTTGTGAGGCTTCTTGCGTTAAATAGTTTGCAGTTAAGGTCTGGAGTAGTGGGTCTGGAGGAAGTAAGGGGTGTGTGTGGCTAGTGTTGGGTGTTGGGATAGTGGTTATTGGGGTGTAAATCATAGGTCCCGCCTTTGATACAGTTTGTACGGTAGTCAATGTGTAGGTTAGTCTCTCCTGGGTCCTGTTGCCTTTTGAGCTCAGAGCGTAGCTCATGGGAGTGGACACATTGCAGAACACATTGAAGGTTCTTGGGCAACCCCAATTGTACAGCGACTGGATTAATTACTTTAACAATGGGGAACGGGCCCATGTATTTAGGACCAAGTTTCTTAGATGGTTGGGTGGACTGTAAGTATTTTGTGGAGAGGTAGACTCTATCGCCTACTTTAAACTCCTTTGGCTTCACATGTTTTTCGCCAGCTTGTTTTTTATCTGCCTGCCTCAGAATTTTCCTTGGTTCCATAGATTTAGAGAAAAGTACTTTTACTGGGAATAAAACTGAAAGCAACAAATGAAAACAGCAACTTATAATTAACTGTACAGCCAACACCCTCCCCCCTTGTAGCTAGGCAACCAGAGACTATCACTGTGATGACAAACCTATGGCACTTGTGTCAGAGGTGGCACACAGAGCCCTCCTTGTGGCCATGTCCACTGGTGCCAACTGCTCTTCCGGGTTCAGCCAGCAGGTCTTCGCTACTTCTCATTCCATTAATAGACCCCTTTCATTTCCTTACACTGACAATAATGTGGAGGACATTTTAGGGCATTATGTGCACAAGAAGATGTGCCTGAATACAATTTAGACTTCAGTATTAATCAGCTTTCTAGGTGACTGATGCTACAAGCTCTGAAATAACAGGACTTAGCACGGTGGCCAGCATACCGGAACCCAGAAGAGAGCAGCTGTCTGGTATGCATGCACAACCCAGATTTTGGAAGAGCAGCTGGCAATTGTGCGCGTGCGCACTAGGCAGCTGCTCTCTTCTGGGTCTTGGTGCTCCAGTGTGTGTGTCTGCATGCGCGCGTGTGCGCACACACACACACACACACACACACACACACACTAGTTTTGGCACTCAATGCTGAAAAGATATGCTATCACTGGACTATCACATACCAGAGCCAACAAGAATGGCCTAGAATCCAGGCCATAGTTGCAAACATGCAATGGAAAATCCCCCCTGATCCCTCCCCACTTTTCTATGGCAGTTAGTAGCAAGCTGACAGGATATATTCTCCAAACCCCTGATAATGAACCTAATACTTTAAAAATTAACATGTTAAAAATTTCAATTAAAAGGAACAATACAATACAATACAATACAATAGCAGAGTTGGAAGGGACCTTGGAGGACTTCTAGTC
The DNA here is from genome assembly GCF_051295495.1 of Thamnophis sirtalis. NCBI lineage: Eukaryota > Metazoa > Chordata > Lepidosauria > Squamata > Natricidae > Thamnophis > Thamnophis sirtalis. Next base: position 179,655,698 of record NW_028261381.1, on the reverse strand, counting down.
TAACCCCCTGCCTAGGCAGGAAACCCTATACCATTTCAGACTAATGGCTATCCAACATCTTCTTAAAGACTTGCAGTGTTGGGGCATTCACAACTTCTGGAGGCAAGCTGTTCCACAAAATGAGAATATGTCCTCATTGAAATTATAAACATCTTATGCCATTAGCTCATCTGCTACAGCAAGGCATTATAATAAAAATAAGAAAGGCAGGATACAAGTAAAATTAAAATACATTTGAACAGCAGTTTTTTGTTAGAGCTTTTTGGGAAACATGGCTCTCTCTGCTGATAAAAAAAGCTAACATTTTGGTGTCCCCATCCAGATTTTATTTCATGTGTGAAAATTAGAACAATCTCTGCTTTAAGTTCTGTCCAACCACAGCAGATTGGGCACAATGGGGCAGAACTCTTGGAATGAGTTCAACTTATTCTTGATACCTTCTTCTGGATTCTATTAAAATTATTATTGTTTTGGTTTGAAAATTTAGATTCTTAAAGTTGGGAATGTTCAACATCGATGAAAGAAGATGATAATAGGGAGTTAGCTTTCCTCAAAGACCTGATAAGCTACCACAAAGAAGGTCAAGACTCGTTCTCCATTGCTCTAGAAAGTAGGACATGGAATAATTGTTTTAGTTCTAGGAGGCAGATCTAACTGCAGATTGGGAAACCCTTCTTAAGTGTCTCTGCAGCCCCAACAATGGAACCAATTTCCTGGAGCAATGGTACACTAAAGCTTTTGTAGATGCTTCAAGTTGGATTCCTCTACTGAAGACAGGGCTAGATCAGTAGTAGGATTCAAATAATTTAAGAACCAATTCTCTGCTCTGATGACCAGCTGGGTAGGTGTGGCTTGGTGGTCATGTGACTGGATGGGTGTGACCTACTCAATGTCACTCACATCGATGGGGTTTTTGCCTTAGCTGTTACAATGAAATAAGGGTACTAACCATTAGTTAAGAAGGTTACTGTTTGCATGTCTAGTAATTAATCAGTCTAATTAGAATTTCACGTGTGGTCCAAAAGTTTTGCATCTGACAGAACATTTACAAAGATCTCTCTTGAATCCTCAAGTCAATTGAGTCCCAGAAAAACCAACTCTGAGGTTTCCCGTGCAAAAGCTTGCTTAGTTAAACGTTAGATTCCCATCCCCCCAACCACTGAAGGTTCATATTGTCCAACAGTAATATTTATTTTTGTTTTGTGAACATTTCACTTCTTCATCAAGCACCTGCATCAGTGACCTTGGCATCATGCAGGATCTCATGCTCCATGAATGTGTTCTTGGCATTCCATTCCCTCCTCTCCTTTTTTGGCAAGATGATGAAGCTAACAAGCATTTTAGCAATACAATCTCGACAATAATCGTTCCCTATGGAACGATCTCCCCGTTGAGATCCGGACCCTTACTACCCTTTCGGCCTTCCGCAAAGCAACAAAGACCTGGCTGTTCCGGCAGGCCTGGGGCTGTTGATTATCCAGCCCCATCTTAAGTTATGAATGTTGTTGAATTTTAATGTTGTTTGTATTCTTGTATGTTCTCCCCTTTCCTTTTTTACCTGTAAGCCGCCCAGAGTCTTCCGAGATTGGGCGGCATACAAACCAAATAAATACAAATACAATACAAAAAGAAAATAATTAAAGCAATTATTGCATCTAATAATTGGAATGATTGCTCATGCTTCCTAAGGTACAGCTCACTTCCACAATGCCCCATTAGCACCCATTCTATCTGAACATACTATGGCACAGGCCAAACTCCATCTTATTTGCAGGTGTTCACTTTCAGGTAGTTCAAAAAGTCAACTTCACTTTGACTCTCAAGTCCATCTGCTCTGTGGATTAGCAACAAGAGACACAAACATGTTTTTCCTTGTCTGTTGTGCAAACAACATCCATTGCCCAACAGATAGGACAATTGCTTTCCCCTCCAATTATTAAAAGAACAGTAATTTTTAATGTATCCCCTGTGGATTTCAACCTACAGAAATCTTCCAAGGTTAAACCTGCTTTAAAAAATATTCTGTGAGTTCTCCCAGTGTTGGAGGATTTTACTTTGTCTTCCAAAGAGCTAACTGCAAGGTTTGTTGAAACTCTGCTGGCCTTTGTGCCAAAGCCCAAACACAGGTAAGAGAAAGCATGATTGATACAGTAGTTTATTGATAGATTAGTCTTGTGAAAATATTTCATTTTATTCATATAAACAATGGTTGCTAGAACTGGGAACATCTAGTCTGATAAAAAGAAGGACTAGAGGTGACAATGATAGCAGTGTCCCAATATCTCAGGGGCTGCCCCAAAGAAGAGGAAGTCAAGCTATTCTTCAAAGCACCTTAGTGAAGAACAAGAAGCAATGGGTGGGAATAATCAAGGAGTGAAGCAACTTAGAATTAAAGAGAAATTTCCTGACAGTTAGAACAACTAATCAGTGGAACAACTTGCCTCCAGAAGTTGTAAATGATCCAACACTGGAAGTTTTAAACAAGAGATTGGATAACTATCTGTCTGAAATGGAATAGGGTTTCCTGCCTTAGCAGGGGGTTGGACTGGAAGACCTCCAAGCTCCTTTCCAACTCTGTTATTCTATAAAATAAAATACAGCACAGTCTCATTTCAGAATAGGACAGATAGGATGAAATAAAGTGATAAAATTCAAATGTGTCAATGCAAAGAGACATCAGATAAATTTGCCCTGAGGCCATCCAGAAGGCACTGAAGCTGCCTATTGTGCTAAAGCTCTGGTGATATTTCAAATTCAATTCAGCTCTGCTGAGAATTCAAGTGCTACCTGCAATAAAACTGCACAAATCAAACCTTGATTTCTCATCTAGGAAAGAAGGTGAGAAGAATGGCTGGGCTGCCTCTCCTGTTGCCGCTGCTCTTCTGGCTCCTACCTCCAGTTACTGCTAAGAAGATTCAAACCATGTGTCCATTAAAAAAACATGTAAAGTTTCAAAGGCAGTGGGAATTTTACGGGCCTGGTGATCTGACTATCGGAGGGAATTTGCCCCTATCAACTTTTGTTAGGTCCAAATCACCAGATTTTCAAAGGGACCCATTGCAGCTTATCAATGACATGATGTAAGTTTCACCTGCAGGGGAAAGATGTAGCTTATTGTTTCTTCCCTTTGGATTCAGGGCCCCTTTTAAGAAATACTCAGATCTTCATCTTTTTCTCAAAAAGTGGAAAGTTCAAGAAATAGGCTAGAATTCCCTGTCTTTCCAGAACAGTTCCTGAGGACAGAGAACATCAACAGTTTATACACAAATTATATGCAGGGACGTGACTGTCTTTCCAGACATTTTCATCAGTATGATTATCAACCATATAAAAGTCGGCAGGGGAAGCACCATACAAACTGTGCTGGCTAGTAAAGAAGTTGACTTATGATATTAATCAGGACAAAAAGTCATAGAAAAAAAACCTCAAAGAATTGTTCAATCTTTTTTCCAGTATGGATACTGCCAAGAAAATCCCCCTTCAGTTTTGGAATCAGCAGAGCTGGTGAATATTGGCCCTTAGTAAATCTGAGCTGGGACACTTACTGGAGTCTCTTGCTCAGACCTGAAGAAGCTGCTCCAAGGGAGAAAGAAACTGATTAGGGAGGAAGAGGAGCAATTGAGAAGGATTTCAGCCACTGGATGAAAGTGAAGCAAGGAGGGAGAATAGAGGGGGATAAAAGGATCTTGTCACTTAATGCTGCAAGGACACTCAAAAAGGGCGAGGCCAATTCTACCAGCACACAAGATCTTTCCCATAATGTTCCCCAATCTTTTTCTCACTGTAGGTACCTACCCAAAAACTACCATCAGTTCCTGGCCTTGATGTTTGCTGTCAGGCAGGTGAACAAGGATCCAATTCTCCTCCCCAACATCACCCTTGGTTTCAGAATCTATGAAAATCAGAAGTTAGAGAGTAGGATTTTCTTATACAGCCTCTCTCTGCTCTCCACATGGCTGCGAATGGTTCCAGGTTACAAATGTGACAAGCAGGACCCTCTGCTCTCTGTCATTGGAGGTCACAGTGCCAAATCATCAGTCCTGATGGCCTCCATCTTCAGCATCTACAAGGTCCCACAGGTAAGGAGGCTGCACTGGATATAATATGGAGTACACAAACAACAGAAACACACACAGTATCCAAGGATGGAAACAAAGGTGTTGGGAGGGAACATAATAGGGGTATATGACTTAAATATCCATCCTAAAGTTGAATTGATTTTTCTATGTTATACTGTATGTCAAGATACATTTTTAAATAACTGCAAAAAGATATTGACATAAATCTGAAAGGTTTTATTTGACAAAAGGCATTATTACTATTACTATTATTAGTTTTATAAAAGTTTATTATCTTTCTGCACCTCTGAGTCCAGTTTATTCTCTATATCAGGTAGATGTTTTTTTCCCCCTTTGATTTCTGACCTATGACAACCAGGCAGTTTACTGGTGACTCTTCCTAAGAAGGGTGGAAGATAAAGCTTGTCATTCAAAGTGAATCAGCATGACTGGTGGGGCATTAATAGAATAGAATAGAAGTCTTTATTGGCCAAGTGTGATTGGACACCCAAGGAATTTGTTTTTGGTGCATTTCCTCTCAGCGTACATAAAAAGACAAGATACATTCATCAAGAATCATAGAGTACAGCACTTAATGATAGTCAGAGGGTACAAATAAGCAATCAGGAAACAATCAACATCAATATAAATCCTAAGGATACAAGCAACAAAGTTACAGTCCTGCAATCATAAGTGGGGAGTGATAGGAACGATGAGAAGACCAATAGTAATACTAATGCAGCCCTAGTGAATAGTTTGACAGTGTTGAGGGAAGTATTTGTTTAGCAGAGTGATGGCGTTCGGGAAAGAAACTATCCTTGTGTTTGGTTGTCTTGGTGTGCAGTGCTTTATAGTATTATTTTGAGGGTAGGGTAGAATAATTTTTAGTCCAGGATCCGTGGGGGTCTGTAAGATATTTTCGCAGCCCTCTTTTTGAATCGTGCAGTATACATGTCCTCAACGGAAGGCAGGTTGGCAGTAATTGTTTTTTCTGCAGTTCTGATTATCCTGTAAAGTCTATGTCTGTCTTGTTGGATTGCAGAATCAAATCAGACAGTTATAGAGATGCAAATGACAGACCCAATAATTCCTCTGTAGAACTGTATCAACAGCTAACTACACAATGGCGAACTTTAAAGTCACCATAAAACTTAACTTTGTTTTTTAAAGAACATTATCACTTTCTCCAGCTTGGTGTTGGCTTTGATTTTACTCAAGGAAACAGAAGAGTTTATCCTTCCTTTTTCCGGATTAATCCCAGTGAATCTGCTCAGTATGAAGGTCTAGTCCAGCTGCTCCTGTATTTCCAGTGGAACTGGGTTGGACTGGTGGCCAACAAAGATAACAGTGGGGAACGTTTCGTCTCATCTCTGATGCCAATGCTCAAGGAGAAGGAGATCTGCCTGGCCTTCACTGAAATAATGAAATTTGATTTTTCCACTGATGAAGATACAAACTTATATCATGTATTCAACACTTTGCCTAAAAGTGAAGTGGTTATTTTTTTTGGAGACTACAGTACTGCTACAAATATACGGATAGTCCTGTTTGCTTATGAAAAACATAGATATGCATCATTACTGAAAGTTTGGATCTTTACATCCAATTGGAAACTTAATGTGGACAACTTTCAATCTACATTGCTTCTTATAAAGCCCTATCATGGAGCTTTGCATTTTAGGGACCACACCAGAGAAGTCTCAGAATTCAGAGATTTTCTCTTGTCTTTAGACCCTTTCAACCCAAAATGGGATTTCTTTCTCCCTATGTGGTGGGGACAGATCTTTGACTGCATGGTTCAGAGGCCAGGGGAGATCCTTCAAAAGGGTACAAAACCATGTACAGGAAAGGAGAATTTACAAAGTTTGCCAACTTACATGTTTGAAACAAGCATGACAGGTGAAAGTTACAATATCTACAATGCCATTTATGCTGTGGCACATGCGTTACAAGCAAAGCATGGATCAGGAGTTCGATCAGCTATGATGAGACATGGAAAAAGGATCTTAGATGCCCGGTCATGGCAGGTAATCTCTGTGTTTTTTAATCCAGTCCACAGTTCCTTAGAGCCAACATAGAGAGAGGAAGTTCCCCATGTGTAGAACATAGAATAAATAGAGTTGGAGGGGACCTCAGAGGTCTTCAAACCAACCCCCTGCTCAATCAGGAGACCCTATGTCATTTCAGACAAATGTTTGTCCAGCCACTTTTTTAACGTCTCCAGTGATGGAGCATCCACAACTTCTGAAAGGCAAGCTATTCCATTGGTTGATTGCTCTCCCTGTTAGGAAATTTCTCCTTATTTCCAGGTTCCTTCTGTCCTTGGTTAATTTCCAACCGTTGTTTCAAGTCTTGCCTTTTGGTACTTTGGAAAATAGTTTGAACCCCTCATCTTTGGAGGGGCCCACAAGCATGCAAACACTGCTATTGGTTGATTGCAGTATTAGAGCTTCACGTGATTTTCGTTCTATCCCTCTCTTAATACAGGCTAGGATTGCATTGGCTGTTTTTGGCTGCTGCGACATATTACTGTTCCCTCCATGTAGATGTAGTTGTGTTGTGGAGTACATGTTGAACACAATTTGTCAGCCAGTAAAAAACTCACCTGGTGGTTGTGCTGTCTATCTCATATATTACTAGCTTGCCAAGAAATAGGTTGTGGTCCACTTTAACAAATGCTTTATTGAAATTGAAGTATACTAACTACATCCACAGCATTTTGCTGGCCTACTAATTTGAACACTTTGTCAAAGAATGAAATAGAATTTGGTCTGGATGATCTGTTTGTTATGAACCCATGTTGGCTTCTGGTCTTGTCCATTCTAGGTGTTTGCAGATTATCCTTTCCAAGATTTTTTTGTTCAAGTCCTCAGCTTTCCTAACTTCTTGAACTTTCTTTGCATGTTCAAGCTGTTTCTGGTATTCTGCCTTAATTATGTCTCCCTTTTTCCATTTTTTGTACTTGTCCTTTCTTCCTTCAGTTAATCTGAGAGTTCTTTGGGCAACCATGCTAGATTTTTCTTGGTTTTCTTGGTTTTCTTTTTTAATGGTATTGAACTAGATTGAGCATTTATAACTTTCTTTTTCAGAGTTTCCCAGGCTTCTTGAGTTGATTTGCCTTTTAAGATTTTCATTCATGGGATCCTTCCTAAGATCTCTCTGAGTTTGTTAAAATCAGCTTTTTTAAATTCTAAAACATTGGTTAGATTATGTTGTATTCGGTGGGCTGTAGTAAACACCTATGGCAATATCATCCCTTTTTCCTTCTTTGTTGACCCATAAGCATTCTAGAGGTTTTTCATCCTCAGAAACAGAGGAAGTGATCTCTAACATATAATGCAACTCCACTTCCTCTTTTGTTAGGTCTGGGTTTTTTAAATAGTTTGTATCTTTCCATCACTACATTCCAGTCATGAGTTTCATTCCACCAAATGCACCTCATATACTAGTATTTCACTTTCACCCTGTTTTTTCTTTCTTTCTTTCTTTCTTTCTTTCTTTCTTTCTTTCTTTCTTTCTTTCTTTCTTTCTTTCTTTCTCTTTACTCCCTATATCCTTACACGATTGGATAACTAGTGGTTTTTGCTTGGAATTAACTTATAAAAGTCATGAAAATCGCTCCCCTCCCGACTCAATTTCAGCTTAAAGTACGTGTGATAAAATAAACCGGTCATTTTCTATATATATATATTCTTTCCCATTCTTGTGAGCTGCAGTCCATCCCTTGCTAGGAGCCTTTCATGTAGGACATGCAGACCATGGTCTCTGAAACCAAAGTTCTCTTGATGACACCAGTTTTAAGTTTTTAATAGTTTATAAAATCCTTAGCTCCCTCATTGGATGTTGGCCTTTTCTTGGAAATATAGATGAAAACACTACTTGTGTTCCTAATTCTTTAACTTGCTTCCCTAGCTTGTTATTGTATTTAGATTCATTGTTGCATTATTGGTCTCCTGCATGTAAAACAAGGAGAAGAAATGTGTAGTAATCTATGGGGTTGATCATTTTAACAAGGTTCTCATGGTATCTTTGATTTTTCCTCCAGGGAGACAACATAACTGCCTAGATTGATTGTTCAATCTGTAGACTATAGTTTCTAGTTTATTCTCTTCCCTAAGTATTTTCAGGGAAAAAATATCTCTTGAATTACTGGTTAAATACCAGTATGGCATTTTATCACTTCATCTCAAAGAAGATTAAAGCAGAACTATTTTTAAAAACAACAATAACACAGATTAAGTATAATGTTTGATTCAATAGGAGTAGAAGGGGGAAGGAGAAATAAAACAAACCAATTGTACCTAAGACTTATGGATGTATGACCTTTCTGAAAGTTTTCAGAAGTATTCAAAGGTTGTGTGACTTTCATGGAGTGGCCATTGCATAGAGGAATCCAGAGCAAGATGACAATTTTGCCAGATGCTTCAGCAGATCAACTGAAGTCCTAGTAGACATATTTGCAGAACAACCTCCATTTTCATCATGTTGTAGCTTGAATCCAGTTATAGAAAGACACTTGACTCAATTCATTACAACTGATTTATGTTACTGTGGCTTACCATGCTGTGTGATCCAATCCCTCATGTTTTGTTTCCCATTTGTTGCACTGAACTGTGTGAGACGAGTTGGTCAAGTTAACACAAAGAACAGAACTCAATGTGGTCTAAAGGTCATTAAATTGTGTGTTTTGTTCTGCATCAAAGGATAAAGAATGGATCTCTATGACCACTGAAGTCACAAATCAGGGCAGGCACTGTGAGGGAAACAAATTCTTAGGGGTGTAGAAAGTGTTAGCAATTTCTGAATGTCTCTTTTCATTCAGCTTCTTCCCTATTTGAGGAACATCCATTTCAACAACAGTGTCGGAGATGAAATCTACTTCTCAGAAAATGGGGTGGATTCTGCTTGTTATGATCTTTTCAACTGGGTTCTCTTCCCTAATGAATCTTTTTTTCCTGTGAAAGTTGGACGAATAGATCCCGAGGCTCCTGCAGGACAAGATTTCACCATTAACTCCGAAGCAATTGTCTGGGCAAAAAAGGTGAGCTGGAAGGTAAAATAAATCCAGCAAAAGAGTCATTCTCTTCTGGGGATTCAAAAATCCCCCTTACTGGAGAATAGGTTACGGAATCAAAAATTTGGCAACCATTTCATGGAAAAACTGTTTTGCATGTAACATATTTGAGATCTGTTTTTAACAGATCAAAAAGGGTTGAGATCAGGAAGGATTTTTTTCTTGAAACCCAAGATGCAGATGTAGCAGCCAAGAGTGATTTCCATGGACAATTCCCCTTCAGTTGGATCTCCATCACTGTTTCCTTCAGAAAACTATAGCTCAATTTATGACCCTTCTTTTGCATGCCAAGCCCCGATTACAATCTCAAGAATCCATTGGTGGTTAAGAGTGGCACTAGCCTTAATCCACTGGGAGCTTTTCCTAGTTTGTACTACACTTGGATTAACCATTGCTTTTGAAGATATCCTAATGATGGAAAGAGAAATATAAAGAAATGAACAAATGAAGCATTGGTGAAGACATCTACAGTATTTATTGTTTCTTTTTCAGAAGGTACCCTTTGCCAGGTGCGGCATGAAGAGGTGCCAAGCAGGAGAGAGAAGAAGGGTTCCAGAGGGCGAGCAGGTTTGCTGCTACCAATGTGCCCCTTGCCCAGAAGGGACCATTTCTAATCAGATAGGTAGAACAAACTTTCTGTATAGTTCTTCCAAGATCAAGGAAGCCATTCAGTAAAAAGAAATATCTTTTTGCTCATTTCTAGCAGATTAACATTCTTCAACATATTCGTGCTTTTCAACAGAATTTCTATTCAGGGATCTAAATTGGCCTTTTCCCATCTTCTGGCCACCTTTCCTGCTCCTCAGCAATTCAATGCAGGATAGCTTCAGGGCACAATTCATGAGTTCTCTATTAGACTTTCTCATCTTACTCTTACATCTAACTACATCCAGGAAAACCAGATGCCAAACTTTTGATTAGATTAGATTAGATTTAGATTTAGTTTATTTGTATGCCGCCCTTCTCCGGGAGGGACTCAGGGCGGCGAACAAAAGGGGAAAGGGGATACAAACACAATACACATAATTAAAATACACAAGAGTCATACGGCCATACAAGTCGAGAGGGGAGGGGAACTCATCAACCCCAGGCCTGCCGGCACAGCCAGGTTTTCACGGCTTTCCGGAAGGCCTGGAGAGGGGTGAGGGTCTGAATCTCTGCGGGGAGTTCATTCCAAAGAGCCAGAGCTGCAACAGAGAAGGCCCTCCCCCGGGTGGTAGCCAGGTGGCATTGGCTGGTAGACGGAGCCCGGAGGAGGCCGACCCTGTGCGATCTAACGGGTCTGTGGGAGGTAATTGGCAGCAGGCGGTCTCTCAAGTACCCAGGTCCAATACCATGAAGGGCTTTATAAGTTATGACTAGCACTTTGAAGGGTATCCGGAGACCGATCGGTAACCAGTGCAGCTCATGGAGGATAAGTGTAACGTGGGTATACCGAGGTGCACCCACAATCGCTCGCGCGGCTGCATTCTGGACGAGTTGTAGTCTCCGAATACTCTTCAAAGGCTGCCCCATGTAGAGCGCATTGCAGTAGTCCAGTCTTGAGGTCACAAGGGCATGAGTGACTGTCGCGAGTGCCTCCCGGTTCAGGTAGGGGTGCAACTGGTGCACCAGGCGAACCTGGGCAAATGCCCCCCTGGTCACAGCCAACAGGTGATGTTCTAAGGTCAGCTGTGGGTCCAGGAGGACTCCCAAGTTGCGCGCCCTGTCTGAGGGGCGTAAATTTTCACCCCCCAGCCTGAGTGATGGAATACTGGCCAAATTCTTGGGAGGAAAACACAACAGCCACTCGGTCTTATCTGGATTGAGTACAAGCTTGTTAACTCCCATCCAGACCCTGACAGCCTCCAGGCACTGGCACATCATGTCAACCGCTTCACTGAGTTGGCACGGGGCGGACAGATACAACTGAGTATCATCCGCATATTGATGGTATTTTATCCCGTGCCGTCGAATGATCTCACCCAGTGGCTTCATGTAGATATTAAACAGAAGGGGGGATAGGACCGAACCCTGAGGAACCCCATATTTCAGGGGCCTAGGGGTCGACCTCTCTCCCCCAACTAACACCGACTGTGACCTGTCCGAGAGGTAGGAGGAGAACCACCGAAAAACGGTGCCGCCCACTCCCACCTCTCATAACCGTCGCAGAAGGATACCATGGTTGATTGTATCGAAGGCTGCTGAGAGGTCAAGGAGCACTAGGATGGAGGAATAACCTCCATCCCTGGCTCTCCAGAGATCATCGGTCAGTGCGACCAAAGCTGTTTCCGTGCTGTAGCCAGGCCTGAATCCTGACTGAAAGGCGTCCAGATAATTGGTTTCCTCCAAGAACCATCGGAGTTGAGAGGCTACCACTTTCTCAACAACCTTCCTTGATGAAGTAGTTGGATGTGAGGTTGAACCTTTGATTTTTCTGTCAGTGCTATCAGTCTCCCAGGAGCTAGACAGACCTGTTGGGGAAGAAAGAGATACATCTAACTCAGTCTACCTGCCCTTCCCTCCTAATATAAATCAATAAATATCTGAGTCGATGTAAAATACAATGTAGAGAACTTGATCCTAAAAGGTAGAAATGTGCTTCTCTCAAACTAACCTCTCCCCAGGATAATCAATATTGAAGGATGGTTTGTTCTTTTTGATAGACCATCAAAAATAAACTGACTTTTGATTTCAGATGCAGCTTCCTGTGATCCCTGCCCAGAAGACCAATATCCCAACATGGAGAAGAACCACTGTATTGCCAAAAAGATCCACTTCCTTTCCTACCAAGAGCCTCTGGGATATGTTTTAGCTTTGCTCACACTTTCTCTCTCCGTAATCACATTGGGAGTCCTGACAATTTTCCTTAAACATCATGACACACCAATAGTCAAGGCAAACAATCGAGATCTGACATACATCCTCCTGGTCTCCCTCCTGCTCTGCTTCCTCTGCTCTTTCCTCTTCATTGGTCAACCCGGGAAGCTCACCTGCCTCTTTCAACAAACTTCCTTTGCCATTCTCTTTTCCCTTGCAGTTTCCTCTGTGTTGGCAAAGACTGTCATGGTGGTTCTGGCCTTCATGGCCACCAAACCAGGTAACAGGGCAAGGAAATTCTTAGGAAAGCCATTGACCAACTCCATTGTCATAGCCTGTCCCTTGGTCCAGGCAGTTCTTTGTACCATCTGGCTGGTAACCTCTCCACCATTTCCTAACTTAGATTTCCATTCCTTGGTAGGAGAAACTATCTTGGAATGTGATGAAGGCTCAGCTTTAATGTTTTATGCTGCTCTTGCTTACCTGGGTTTTCTGGCCCTTGTCAGTTTCACAGTGGCCTTTCTGGCCAGGAAATTGCCTGACAGCTTTAATGAAGCCAAGTTTATTACTTTCAGCATACTGGTCTTCTGCAGCGTTTGGATCACTTTCCTCCCAACCTACCTGAGCACCAAAGGGAAATCCATGGTGGCCGTGGAGATCTTCTCCATTTTGGTCTCTGGGGCTGGTCTTTTGGCTTGCATCTTTTTCCCAAAATGTTACGTTATCCTACTGAGGCCCCATCTGAATTGTAGAGAGACTATAATGAGGCACAAAAATCTCTGATTTGTCCTGGGATTAGGAAATTTTACTTGGATTGAGGCATTTTGCCAGTTATCCCTGGTAAGGTCCCAATGATCATCTGAGTAATATAAATTGATGTCAAATATGAGAATATTTATTGATTACACGATTTTTTTCTAGCCACTCAAGTCACACGCAGGTGACTCTGGGCAGCTGAAAATATATTTTGTATAAATCCATCATATAATAAATCCATCATATAATAAATCCATGATATTAAAAAAAAAACACCATAATCCACCAATTTACAGCAGGGAAGTTTCACACTTTAATCACAGTCTCTAAAAACTGCAGGGTTGTGCTGGGCGACTGTGGAAGACTTTTATTTTGCAAAAGGACAGGTTGCTAATTTAAAAAAGAGACAATTTTATTGTAATCTATGAATGTCTTCAAGTAGTGCAGAAATTAAGTCTGCACTAAAAATAATATTGTTTATATTAAAACTATTTAAATAGAAAACACTATTTCCTATAACCTTAATTTACCCTATATATTTTTCAAGTACAATTTTGCTATATTTTCAAATCTTTATATTCTACATCTCAATAAATTTATTTATTGTTGACTTCTATGTTTCTGCTGTCTTAATTCTAGTTGATCACAGTCACTCTCTATGGAGCTATCTTCCTTTTTTATGGAGTTCAATCTGTTTTTCTTTCTGCTCTGTCTTTATTTATTGATTACACGATTTTTTCTAGCCACTCAAGTCACACGCAGGTGACTCTGGGCAGCTGAAAATATATTTTGTATAAATCCATCATATAATAAATCCATCATATAATAAATCCATGATATTAAAAAAAAAAAACCATAATCCACCAATTTACAGCAGGGAAGTTTCCCACTTTAATCACAGTCTATGTCTCTTCTGTTAGTTCCTTGAGGGCCTTCTTCACTCTTCTCTTCTGGCTCTCAGCTACATCTCAGAAAGCATCTGGAACAACATTTCCCTCAGTTTGGTTCTGAAGGGAGAAAACCAATTACTTTCTTTCCCCGCTTAACTCAGTTGCCTCTTCTGATCAGGCAGTCTGTCTTTTAGGTTACCTATTTATCTGATTATTGGTCTTTGGCTCATTTTATCCAGCCTCTTCCTTATGGTGGAAAAGCTGTAGTGAAGCCATTTTGTCTTCTCTTCTTCTTGTCTTTTGCTCAGCACTTCATCTCTTCTCTTTGTTCATTCCTTCTTGATTCTTCTCTTCTTCATCTGGAACTTTATACCATCTGAGGAAAACCCTCCATAGGTTGTACAATTGGGAACCTGTGTGACACTGCAAATGGAGGATATGTCTGGAAGGATATGGTTGGGTAGTAGGCTTGTCACTGAAGGAAAAGTAATCCTGATGGGGACTGAGGAATGGTGTAGAGCAGAATGGTGCACCTGAGAGAAGTTCTGGATCCCGCCCTCAGGAAATCCTCCATCAGGAAGAGTGATTGGTCTTGAAATACTTGTTTAAGATATTATTCACACACTCAAATGACAGAGAGATTGGATAGAATGGATCTAGGTCATAGGCAATGTTCCCTCTAATTTTTTTTTCAGTGTGAGCAGAAAAGTATAGTGTTTGAGCGGCACATTTTCATGCCTGAGCACCTGATTTTTTTTCACAGATGTCACCTAAGACAACAACAAAATCAGTATTATTTGAAACTCAAAGTTATGTTTATTCAAGGTACCTGCTTAATTAAAAGTGTTATATAATATCAGTATCACTTAACAATGGTCCTCCTTAACAACCAAAATGTTGGCTCAGGAACTCTGGCATTGAAGCATGCAAGTCTTAAAGCTGTCAAGTTACAAGACCTTTGCACCCCTAACCCTTTAGGAAAAAAAACCCCAGGGGTGTTCAAACCTGACAGCTTTAAGCCTTGTCGACTTCAACTCCCAGAATTCCTCCTCTAGTCATGTTGCAGCAACGTCATCTGCATGGATCTGCACCATCTTCGGTTTTTTTCACAGGGGGCAGGGCTGCCGCTGAAGATGCCAATGAGCCCCCGCCACCACTAGAATAGCTGCCGCCTCCTCCTCCTCCTCCTCCAACAGCACCAACATATTTGCTGCCCAGTGCTGCAGCCGAGGTGAAGCCTCCAAAGCTCCCGCAGGCACCCCCGCCCATGCCAGTTATCCCTCCCCCTTCCTCCTAAAATGTGCTTTTTTTTCACTTCCCTTTCCCCTCTTCCTTTCTCTACTTCTAAATCTTAAATTTTTAAACAGGTATGCTGAGTATATGGGATTGTATGTGAGTGTGTGTGTGACCCACTTTTATTGTTGTTACTGTTGTATTTGTGTATTTTAATAATTATGTGGGGACTGGTTGTGTGAGTGTTTGAGTATGCTTGATTCGGAGGACCTGCTGGGGAAGGCGGGGGGTACCAGGGTGGTTGGGGGGAATATGGCCACAGGAGTGGGTCGGAGCATTGCGGTCATGACAGGGAGGGGTAGATATGGCGGGGACTTTAGGGCTAGCCATTACCGGGGAAGGAGGGTTCGCGACATTACAGAGATCCCTCCTTCCGGCCCTATGAGTCCCACTCCAAGACCAGATGGCGCGAGTAGACAGGACCCTGGTCTCAGGCTGCTGTTGCTAAATGCCAGGTCTGTTATTCACAAGGCTCCTCTCGTCCGGGACTTAATTGTCGACGAGAGGGCAGACCTGGCGATTTCCGGTGACGTCATTGGCTATGGCGGCAGGCTTGGAGATTGCTCCGAAGCTTTGCTGACAATCAGGGGGTTTGGCGGCATAGAGAGCTGCCGTTCGCTGTCTTGGAGGGACCCAGCGAAGAATAGAGGTGCTTCTCTGCAGGCGGGGGGAAGTGCAATCTCCTCGGCTAAACAGAGGCTCTGCATTGATCCCAGACTCCTGGAGAGGGACGCGTGAGCTGTCCCAGCCATGATACAGCATTTTTGTCTGGCGTAGGATTTTTTTTTTGGGAGTGAATCTGGACGCCCTAACTTTTTTGAAGTGTAAGTTGGATTTACTATTTGGTTACTGCATCTCTGGCAATCTTTTTTTTCCTCTTTGATGGGACTTTTAGCGGCAATTAAGACAAACAGGAGTAAATGAACTAACAATTGAAGACGGATTTACATTATAAAGAGTCTTTGAAGGCGGCTTAGGTTGGTGGAAACAGAAGAGGGAAGCTTTTTTTTTTCTACCCAGAGGCATAGCTGACAGTACTCAGCGAATCTGCTTAACTTGCTATCAAGACCTGTGGAAAACTTCTTTGCTGAGTAATCAGCGAACTTGCCCTGCTTGCTATTAAGTCCTTTGGAAAACTTTTGCGCTGAGGCTCCACGTGAGACAGTCAATACTATATCCACCGTGTGCATTGTTTTCTCTTTTCTCCTTTTGGAACTGGCGTTGGACACTTGAGGGGAACATTTCGAGTTGAACCCTTTTTCCTTTTTTATTCCCTTCTCTTTGAGGTTTGTTTTTTTTTCTTTTTGTGTTGATGTATTTGCCTCCCCCTCTTTCCTTTCTTCCTGATATGAGCCCTTCCCTGTACCTTTTTTAGACCTTTTTATGGGACTATAGTTATATATATTTTTCTGTATAGATAGCAGCAAAATAAGTTGGAACATTGCTCAAACTGGTAGCTGATAGCTTATGAAGCAGTGGGATATTCTTAACTTAATTGATATGAGCTGGGCAAAGGTGGGGAAAAAAACCTCGACATTACCTACTCAGCCGTCCCCATCTTCAACTCCTCCAATAACACACAGAACTTTAGACAATATGGCTGGGGTAGAGAAGGCACCCACATTGCAAAGTATACAGACAACTTTGCTATCGATACAAAATAATATTGCTAGGAATCAAGAGATCACCGAAAAATCCCTGGCCGACATCAAAAATGAAATGGGAGACATGAGGGGTGAACTGAAACAGTTGAATTTACAGCAAAAGGAGATTTGGGCAAAAATGGAGAAACAGGAGGGTCAAATTCAAGAGTTAGAAGTAAAAATGAAGGAAAGTGAACATACTAATAGAAGGTTGGAAGATGAGATTGCTATGTTGGAATTAGAAAAGTCAGCCTTCTTTCTCAGATTTCAAAATATCCCAGAGGAAAGAGGGGAGAAACTGAAAGAAATCATGGTGGAGATGATAGCAGGGATCGCCCAGAAGGATAAATTGTTGATACAGAGCGACATTGATGACGTATATAGAGTCTATACTTCTTATACTAGGAGACAGAAACTGCCACGTGAAGTGCACGTGAGGTTTACTAAGCGATCTCTGAGGGAAGAAATTTACCAGAAGGCACGTGATCAGAATACCATGTGTGCGGGGGAGATGGTCATAGTACTAAAACAGATACCAAGAAGAGTGAGGGAAAGGAGGCAGAAATATCAGGACCTAACAACACAATTGAGGAAACTTCAGGTGATGTATAGGTGGCTTTTCCCAGAAGGGCTATCTTTTTTCTGGCAAGGCCAGAGGTTTCGGATTGAATCATTGCATGACGCGCAAGACTTTATCGAAAGCCAGCTGAAAAAGGGAATTCAGAATAACGAGGGAGAACTGGACAATAAGAGCCAAGGAGAAGAGCGAAAGAGTAGTGTCCCGGGAGATGAGAAAGGGGGAAATGAGAAACAAAGCAGAGATGAGAGACCGCAAACCAGGCAGACAACAAAAGCTAAAGCCTTAAACAAATAAACATGGCGGATGAACTTCGCTTAATTTCCTTAAATATAAATGGTTTGAATTCACTAAGAAAGAGAAATAAAATACTAAATGCTTTACGGAAAAAGAACTGTGATTTGACATGCTTGCAAGAAGTACATATAGCGAACCACCAGCAAAATGTGTTGTATTACCCCCGGCTGGGTATAATGTATACAAGCTTAGCAGATGAAAAGAAAAGGGGCATTGTGTTGTATGTTAAAGACCATATTGATTCTAAATTGGTGTATACGGATGGGGAGGGTAGAATATTAATGGTCGAATTGAAATTTGGTCGATATAAAATCTTGCTGGTGGCCGTATACGCACCGAATGACAACCAAAGTACCTTCTTTAGAAGGTTGCATTTAAAAATTGCAGAGTTAGGCTATGATCATATTTGTGTGGTGGGTGACTATAACGCGGTGGCAGATAGGACAATGGATTACAACCCAGGAAACATCCAAAAGGGGGGGAAATTAAGAGAAAGGAGGAGAGTTCTCCCCAAAACCTTTGAAGACATGAGGGAGGAATATGAATTAAAGGATGTATGGCGTGAACTCCACCCACAGAAACAACAATTTACTTTCTTTTCACATAGACACCAATCCTGTTCTAGGATCGACATGGCCTGGTTGACACCAGAAATTGGGGACTTGATTAAGGAAGCAGCAATTGAGGTCAACACCTGGGCCGATCACAATCCACTCTTATTGGTGTGGAAGGGAGTAAGGCAGGGGAGGAAGAGAAGGTGGATGATGAATACAGAGATAGTGAAAGAACAAGAATTTCAGCAAATGTTTAAAAGGGAAATGAGGTTTTTTTTTGAAGAAAATAGGAAAGGAGTAACCCCACAAATACTTTGGGATACGGCCAAGGCTTATATGAGAGGCCTAGCTATTAAACATACAATAGGTACCCACAGGAAAAAATTAGAAGAGAGGGCAAAATGGGTAACTAAACTGGAGGGGGTAGAAAAAGCCTTGCAACAGAACCCACTAGACGATAGGAAAAAAGAAGAAATGGCTAGAATTAAGCATGGGATCTCTCTTTTAGACCAGGAGGATGTCGCCCGAAAACTTAGGGGGATTAAGCAAAACTCTTTTGAGCATGCTAACAAACCAGGTCGCTGGCTCTCTTATAGACTTCGAAAAGAAAGAGAGAGCAGACATATAGCTCAACTGCAGAATAGTAAAGGGGAATTAGTAGAAACCAAGGGGGAGAAACAGGAAATTATCCAAGGCTTTTTTCAGCAACTATATAGTAGGGAAGAAGTTTCTGAGGTCCAAATTAAGGAATTTTTAGATAATGCAAATCTACCCAAGATCTCAAATGAAGCAAAAGGGGTACTGAACCAAAAGATAACATTAGAGGAACTAGAAAAGGCAGTTAAAAAAATGGGAAACAACAAAACTCCTGGCATGGATGGTTTGCCAGTTGAAATCTATAAATCTTTTTTGGAAATTTTAGGACAGGAGATGATAGCAATATTTAATGCTGTCTTGACGGACTCTATTGCACCGAAATCATGGGCCGAGGCTTATATAACCCTTTTGCCTAAAGTTGGAGCTGACCGTACCCAAATTAAAAACTATAGACCCATTTCACTTTTGAATGTGGATTATAAAATCTTTGCAGCTATACTGGCAGATAGACTCAAATTTTTCCTTAACAAATTTATACACTCGGATCAGAACGGCTTCCTGCCGTCAAGGCATTTGAAAGACAATGTCAGAATTATTTTGGATGCCTTAGAATATTATGAAGCTCGGCCAGATAAACAAGTGGCATTTATGTTTCTTGACGCACAAAAGGCTTTTGATCGGGTAAATTGGAATTTTATGTTGTCACAACTAGAAAACATGAAGTTTGGAGAAAGTTTTTTAAATGCAATTCGGGCAATTTATGTACGACAAACCGCGACAATATTGGTAAATGGAGAAGAGGCGGGTGACATTGTGATTGGCAAAGGCACAAGACAAGGATGCCCGCTATCCCCCCTACTGTTTATCCTCACATTAGAACCCCTTCTTAGAATAGTGAGAAGCGATACACAAATTAAAGGGTTACGAGTTAAAGCTCAGGAATTCAAGGTCCAGGCTTTCGCCGACGACCTTGTCTTTATCCTGGAGGACCCTATGGAGTCTGGGATACAACTTTTATGTAAAATAGAAGAGTACGGTAGGATAGCGGGGCTACGTATAAACAAAGAGAAGACAAAACTGCTAATTAAAAATATGACTCTGAACCAGAAAAGGGAAGTACAAAGCCTGTTAGGGATCAACATGGCCCACAAAATACAATATTTGGGAATTTGGCTGACGGAGAGATGTTCCTCTATCAAGGTAGATAACTATATGAAATTACTACAACAGGTATCCAAAGATATGACTAATTGGAGTAGCAAACAATTGTCTCTGATGGGCAGGATCGCGACAGTCAAGACTTATGTATTACCAAAATTTTTGTTTTTGTTTCAAACGGCACCAACTACATTGGACAAAAATTTTTTTAAATCCTTGGAGACAATAGTGACACAGTTTATATGGCAAGGCAAGAAAGCACGAATTAAAGCCCAAACTTTACAAAAACGCAGAGAACTGGGAGGCTTCGGAGTACCCAACTGGGAAGCATACTATAACGCAGCAATCATGACATGGGTGAAAGATTGGGTGATGCTGAATAGAAGGCGCCTATTGGCTATAGAGGGACATGACCTCCCCCAGGGATGGCATGCCTCCCTCTGGCAAGAAAGAGACACCCCCCATAGGTACTTCATGGGACATTATATTCGGAAGATTTTGATGGGGGTCTGGGAAAAAATGAGGAAAAAATATTATCTTAGGGTTCCGTGTTGGTTGGCACCATTAGAAGCCTTAACGCATCCGAGTTTATTTAATTGGACAAGAAACATAACATATAAAGATATTATGACAGAAGAGGGCAACATAAAAACAAAGATGGAATTAGAGCAACAGGGCAGGAATTTGGAATGGTGGGAATATTTACAGGTTAGAAACAGGTTTAAAAGTGATAAGGCACGTTTCGGGATCTACCCAAACCCTCAGGGGCTAGATAAGATCTTGTTTGGTGGAGACAAAAAAATGTTATCGAAGATCTACCAATTTTTGACCTGCCACGATACTAATGAAGAGATGGACAAAAGCCTTCTAACAGTATGGGAGAGAAACCTAGGTTATGAAATTGAAATGGGCAAATGGTGGGATCTATGGAGTAAGACCATTAAACTTACAACATCCACTGCATTCAAAGAAAACATATACAAGATGGTTTATAGGTGGCACTTCCCCCCAACGAGGTTAGCTAAGATGTTTCCTGGGTTATCTCCATTGTGTTGGAAATGTGGAAGAAAGGATGGCACATTCTACCATATTTGGTGGTCCTGTACTGAGGCCACGAAATATTGGAAAAGGATTAAAAAATGGTTAAAAGAGGTTACCGGGGCAAACATTGAATGGAGACCTGAGAACCTGTTACTAAGCATCAAACCAGATAACATAAGTAGTTCAATATGGCATTTGAGCCTGCATATAATTGTGGCCGCAAGAATAACCTATGCACAATTTTGGAAATCCACCACTATACCGCCGGAAGACGCATTAATTAAAAAGATCTACGAATGTGCAGAAATGGATAGAATGACGGGTTGGCTGAGGGACAAAGGAGAAACAGAACATTATCTTAGCTGGAACCTATGGTATATGTGGGCGACTAGGAGAACAGCAGGGACTTAAAATGGGGAAAGTTAACATAAGTACTGTAATAGATCCCTGAAGCTTGCAATGAGAAGATGTGGCTTAGAGATCTAATAATTGAGGAAAGAAAGAAAAACTGGGCTGTGAATGACTGTCACCGTGGGGGGGAGGGGAGGGGGGGTTGTATGTCTAAAACGGTATCTGTATCTGTATGTTTTACTTTATATTGTTATGTATGATTTGTCTTGTTTATGTCGTTGTATTTATGTCGCTGTATTGTGTTTTTCTGTTTTTTAAAGGTAATGTTTAATAAAAACTATATTTAAAAAAAAAAAAAGAGAGAGGGCAGACCTGGCATGTATTACTGAAACCTGGCTGGGCACAGAAGGAGGAGTCCCCCTTGTAGAGATGTGCCCAGAGGGATTTCAGGTGCTTCATCAGCCGAGAGCCCAGGGAAGGTGTGGCGGTGTGGCTATTGTTATCCGGGAGTCTTTGTTACCTCGTAGGGTCCCTGCTCCGGAGCTTGTCGGGGGTGAGTCCCTGCTGATAAAGTTGGACCTCAAGGGTCAAGTGGGTTTGCTGCTAACGTACCTGCCTCCCAACTGCGTTGCAGCATCCCTCCCCTCGCTCCTCGAGTCAGTAGCCGAGCTGGCAGTTGAGCTCCCCAGGCTTATAGTTCTGGGGGAATTTAACTTGCCATCGCTCGGTGAACGCTCTGACGGGGCGCAGGAGTTCATGGCCTCCATGACAGCCATGGGCTTGACCCAGGTAATTCGGGGCTCAACCCATACAGCGGGTCACATGCTCGACCTCGTATTCCTCTCGGAGCAGTGGATGTGTGATCTTGGTCTGAGGGGTAATGAGATCATACCCCTGTCGTGGTCAGACCACTGCCTACTGAGGCTTGACTTCCGGAGGCCAAACCCCCACCGTAGGGAGGAGAAACCGACCAGGTGGTTCCGCCCCAGGCGACTTATGGACCCTTTGAGGTTCCAGACGGAGCTTGGGGTAATTCCTGACGCTCTCGCCCACAGTTCGGCGGAGGCTCTGGTTGCCGCCTGGCATTCGGCGGCATCGGAGTCTCTTGACCGGATTGCGCCACTACGGCCCCTCCAGGTCAGTGGATCCCGGAGACCTCCTTGGTTCACCGAGGAACTCCGGGAGAAGAAGCGCCGGAGGAGACGCCTAGAGCACCTGTAGAGGTCCGATAAGTCTGAGGCGAACCGAGCACTTCTGACCACCTGCACCAAGGATTACATCCGGGCACTAAGAGCTGCCAAAAGAACGCATATCTCCACCTTGGTTGCGTCCGCCGAGTCACGCCCAGCCGCCCTGTTTAGGATCACCCGCTCCCTCCTTAATAAGAGGGATGTGGGAGACCCCTTGCAGGGTAGGGCTGAGGACTATGCCCAGTTCTTGGCGGACAAAGTTGCTCGGTTTCGGTCGGACTTGGACTCCACCGCAGTAGATCCAGCCGAGACACAGGGGGATTACTTGGCAAACCATCTCTGGCTTGAGTTCCAGGATGTTGCCTCCGGGGATGTGGACAAGGCCATTCGAGCTGTAAGTGCTTCCACCTGTATTCTGGACCCATGTCCCTCCTGGCTGGTTGCCAACAGCAGGGAGGTGACACATGGCTGGATCCAGGCGGTCGTGACCGCCTCCCTTCGGGAGGGGCACTTCCCCGCCGTACTTAAAACGGCGGTGGTGAGACCCCTCCTGAAGAAACCATCCTTGGATCCAGCCATTTTAAACAACTATCGTCCTGTCTCCAACCTCCCCTTTATCGGGAAGGTTGTTGAGAAGGTGGTGGCCTTCCAGCTTCAACGGGCCTTGGAGGAAGCTAGTTATCTTGACCCCTTCCAGTCCGGCTTCAGACCTGGTTACAGCACAGAAACCGCTTTGGTCGCATTGACCGATGATCTCTGGAGGGCCATAGATGGAGGCCATGCGTCCATCCTAGTTCTCCTTGACCTCTCAGCGGCTTTCGATACCATCGACCATGGTATCCTTCTGCGACGACTGCGGGAGGTGGGAGTGGGAGGCACTGTTTTGCAGTGGTTCTCCTCTTACATCTCGGACAGGTCGCAGTCGGTGTTGGTCGGGGGGCAGAGATCGTCCCTGAGGCCCCTAACATATGGGGTGCCGCAGGGCTCGGTTTTATCCCCCCTACTATTTAACATATACATGAAACCGCTGGGCGAGATCATTCGGAGGCACGGGATAAAATACCACCAATACGCGGACGATACACAATTGTATCTGTCCGCCCCGTGCCAACTCAATGAAGCGGTGGACATGATGAGCCAGGGCCTTGAGGCCGTTAAGAGCTGGATGAGCGCTAACAAACTGGTACTCAACCCGGACAAGACCGAGTGGCTGTTGTGCTTTCCTCCCAATAATTTGGCTGACATTCCAACACTCAGGCTGGGGGGTCAAATTTTATACCCCTCAGACAGGGTCCGTAACTTAGGAGTCCTCCTGGATCCACAGCTGACTCTCGACCATCAGCTGTCGGCTGTGACCAGGGGGGCATTTGCCCAGGTTCGCCTGGTCCGTCAGTTACGGCCCTACCTGAACCGGGGGGCTCTCGCAACAGTCACTCGAGCCCTTGTGATCTCTAGGCTGGAATACTGCAATGGGCTCTACATGGGGTTGCCCTTGAAGAGCATCCGGCGACTGCAGTTAGTCCAGAATGCGGCCGCGCGAGTGATAGTGGGCGCACCGCGGTTCGCCCACATTACACCCATCCTCCGCGAGCTGCACTGGCTACATGTCGGTCTCCGGGTGCGCTTCAGGGTACTGATGACCACCTTTAAAGCACTCCATGGTAGTGGATCTGGATACTTGAGAGACCGCCTTCTGCCGATTACCTCCCTCCGACTGATTAGATCGCACAGGCTGGGCCTCCTCCGGATTCCATCCGCCAGTCAATGTCGACTGGCGACTACACGGAGGAGAGCCTTTTCTGTTGCAGCTCCGACCCTGTGGAACGATCTCCCCATTGAGATTCGTACCCTCACCACCATCCAGACCTTCCGCACAGCCCTCAAGACCTGGCTCTCCCAGCAGGCCTGGGGATAGGTTTCCAATTTACCCGCCCGAGTGTTGATTGTTGAATGCATGTTGTGGTTTACCATTTTATTTTTGGCTACTTATTGTTTGTCTCTTGTTACTGCACACCCTTCCCTTTGTGATTGTAAGCCACCCTGAGTCCCCTCAGGGAGAAGGGCGGCCTATAAGTCTTAATAAAATGTCATAAAAAAAAAATGTCAGGCCTGGGTCATTGCCGGTTCCACTGACCTAGCCTGCCAAACCACTACCGGTTCTGCCATACTAGTCCAAACAGGAAGAAACCTACCACTGGAACACACATCTGCATTCATGCACAGCCCCACTCATGTGAGTGTCACCACAGGTAATTGCAACAACACTCACACAAGCCATATATTTCTTTCTTTCCTTCCTTCCTTCCTCCCTCCCTCCCTCCCTCCCTTCCTTATTTATTCATTATTTCATCAAGCATGAATAAGATAATAGATATAAGTATAGATATGATTATGAATACATGAAATGAATATTAATGCAAGGGAATATTAGAACAGGTTCAGTAGGCATACTGGTGCACTTATGCCCACCCCTTAAAGATCTCTTAAGAATGGGGTGAGATTGACAGTAAACAGTCTAGGGTTAAAGTTTTGGGGATTTGGGGAAGAAACCACAGTATCAGGTAGAGCATTCCAGGCATTGACCACTCTGCTGCTGAAGTCATATTTTTTGCAATCAAGTTTGAAGTGGTTTATCTTGAGTTTGTATCTATTGTGTGCTCATATGTTGTTGTGGTTGAAGCTGAAGTATTCATTGACAGGTAGGACATTGTAGCAGATAATTTTATGCACTACGCTTAGGTCGGATCGATGGCGGCATAATTCTAAATTGTCTAAGCCCAAGATTTCAAATCTGGTGGCATAAGGTATTCTGTTGTGAGCAGAGGAGCAGAGGACTCTTCTTGTGAAATATATCTGGACTCATTCGATTGTATTAATGTCTGATATACAGAGCGGGTTCCACACAGATGAGCTGTATTCAAGAATTGGTCTAGCAAAAGTTTTGTGTGCCCTAGTTTGCAGTTCAATATTACCGTTCAATATTATCTTCAATATTATCTTGGGTGGTGGCGGCTTCATTCATGCAAGTATCACCATGGGCCTACAAGCCTTCTACATGATTGTGGCCCCTCTCACTCTTGCCATGGGTGTATGTGGCCCAGTAGTGGGTTTCAAAAATTTTTAGAACCTCTTCTGTAGGTGTGGCCTGCTTTGTGGGAGTGGCTTCCTAGTCATGTGACTGGGTGGGAGTGGCTTGCCAGCCATGTGACTGGGTGAGCATGGCTAACTTGTAAAATGTAGTGAAACTCACTTAACAACACTCTTGCTTAGCAACCAAAATGTTGGCTCAGAAACTCTGGCATTTGAAGCATGTAAGTATTTTTTTTTATGGTATTTATTGTACATTTATAGGCCGCCCTTTTCCCTGAGGGGACTCAGGGCGGCTTACAATAAAAGGGGAAGGGGAGTGTAGGACAAATACAAAAAGAAATGTGAACAAGAATAAATTAAACAGTAAAACACAACATTCACTCAACATTCGGGAGGGGCAAAAGTAAAACTTATCCCCAGGCCTGACGGGCTAGCCAGATCTTGAGGGCTGTGCGGAAGGCCTGGACGGTGGTGAGGGTACGGATCTCCACGGGGAGATTATTCCATAGTGTCGGAGCCGCAACAGAGAAGGCTCTCCTCCGAGTAGTCGCCAGTCGGCACTGACTGGCGGATGGCGTCCTGGCAAAACTTCTTTTATTTATATGACTGTGAATTCTTTTCCTTCGGAGTCAGCAAGGCTTAGCAAACAGTCTTTCAGAGGAATGTTTATCTACACATACCTTATCTCACTTGGAGAACTGCCAGATAACTAGTTTCCAAATGCAGGGCAAGGCACAGAGTCTCTTATAGTCACAAACAGAACTTTCCGCTCTTGATATGACCGAATGAATGAATTGTTTTCTTCAAAAGACCACTCCACATTCATTCCTCTTTTGCTTCCTATGGGAGCGGCCAATCACCTCCAAGGTGTGGCTTTACTCCCAAGTTGACCCTGCTTTCTTAGTTGTTCTTGTCTTCTGGCAGCTCTGTGCATGCACACCTTGGGAACAGGCTCCAGTTGTTCCTCTGCCTCGCTGCTGTCTAGCTCCCTTTCTGCCTCCAATGCAGAGCCCTCATCTGAGCTTTCCTCAGCCCCCAGGACTAGCCCATGTTCCTCTTCAACCTCCTCACTATCTAACTCTGCTGCCAGCTTTGCTGATTTCCAGCAGCCCACAACAGTAAGGTTGAAGCAACACAAATCTGGAAATTCCTTACAGCAATGGGCCATTTTGAACAGCATCAAGTCAATGGGAATGTATGTTTTGCAAGACTGATACCAGTTTCTGTTTACTCTCTTGAGCTTATGGTGAATGTAGTTTTGGACAACTGGGATTGCATGAAATGATGCTAAAGGCCCAAATGCACAAGGGCCTCCTGCAGGATCTGATGGAAAATATGAAAAGGCACCATTTCCACACACAAAATTCAATAATAAATAAGAAGTTGCACATGTGGCTAAGATGCTGAGCTTGTCAATCAGAAAGTTTGGCGGTTCAGTGGTTCAAATCCCTAACACCGCGTAATGGAGTAAGCTCCTGTTACTTGTCCCAGCTTCTGCCAACCTAGCAGTTCGAAAGCACATAAAAAAGGCAAGTAGAAAAATAGGAACCACCTTTGATGGGAAGGTCACAGCTTTCCGTCACCTTCGGCGTTTAGTCATGCAAGCCACATGATCACGGAGACATCTTCGGACAGCACTGGCTCTTTGGCTTTGAAATGGAGATGAGCACCACCCCCTAGAATCCAAAACGATTAGCACACATGTGTGAGGGGAAACTTTACCTTGTTTGTTTGTTTGTTTGTTTGTTTAATTTATATTGCCGCCTATTTGCCCATGGACAATTGAGGCAGCTTACCGAATATAAAACCACCTTTAAAACAATACAACTAATTTACAAAGTCAATTAATATAATATAATCATAATAATAAAAGTTCTATTATCTTTATGCCATTTTCAATTTCTGGAGGGGTTGAGAGAGAGTGACTGGCCCAAAACCTGGTGCCTTAACTACTAGACCAAACTGATTCTCTCTAACTTTGTTTTTTGTTGAATTAATTAATTATTTCTATTTATTTATTAATTTACTTACTTACTTACTTACTTACTTACTTACTTACTTACTTACTTACTTACTTACTATTATTATGGTTCATCACACAGTCAGCCAGATGTGCAAACCGGATTTGACACTTTTATCCACCCACTGAGTCCTTCCCAAGGACAGGCAGATGTGGATGTTTGATGGGGTTAGAGCAGGGGTCCCCAACCTGTGGGCTGTGAGGGGCTTGCAACCAGGCTGTGCAAACAGCTGGCGAGCGTGCATGAGTGTGCGTGCATCCCCACTTTTGCAAGCAGCAGGCGAGCACAGGCTCTATTTCCTAAGCAGCAGGCGTGTGTGCATGCCACAAATGCAAATGGACCTGCACATGCGCTTGCACGCTTGCTGGCAACTCATGCTGCACCATCTCCTCTTCTCCCACCCACCCCAGACTGCAAAGCTAGAAATGTTGTAAGTTGTTCTGAGTAAAGCCGCCTTTGGAAATTGATACTGATGGTGTTTGAGTGGTGGTCCAGGTGTGGGAGTAGGAATGGATTTCCAGAGGAAAAATTGCAGCCTGCAAGAGTCATTAGCACTACTTGGAGGGACCCTGAGGACACAGATAAACCTCCAAGTAACCTCAATGACCCTCTAAAAGGATGCAAATGACCAGCTGTCTGCAAGAAGTATAAATCCTCCCCTTCCCCACCATCCAGTCAGAACTGAAGAAGCTTCTCGGATGAGAAGAAAAATGTCCTCAAAAGAAAAAAACAAGAAAGCCCAGTTGCCCCTTAGAAAAAGCACCTTTAGGACAACCATGACTTGGAGGATGGAGAATCTCTACAGATGTTCAACCATAGTATCGTTTTATATTGGTTCCATGGGACAAGAGTGGGTAGTTCTGTAATGAGCTGATTTTTCCCTTTCTACAAGGTACCATCAGTGTTGAATTGGGAGTGAGAAGTCCTTGGCCCCCATTGCGTGGGATGGAAGAGGATTCAGTATTTTCTCTTCTCCTGTTTAATATCTACTTGAAATAAAATGTCAGGCCCCATAATCATTATATGTTAATTATATGAACTACATTATATAATTTATAAGGGGAATGGCTGTTTATGAAAAAAATAACCTACAAAGAGTGCAGAGAAGAGCAACAAAGATGATTAGGGGACTGGAGACTAAAACATATGAAGAACGGTTGCAGGAACTGGGTATGTCTAGTTTAATGACAAGAAGGACCAGGGGAGACATGATAGCAGTCTTCCAATATCTCAGGGATTGCTACAAAGAAGAAAGAGTCAAACTATTCTCCAAGGCACCTGAATGTAGAACAAGAAACAATGTGTGGAAACTAATCAAGGAGCTAAGCAACTTAGAACTGAGGAGAAATTTCCTGACAGTTAGGACAATTAATCAGTGGAATAGAAGTTGCCTCCAGAAGTTGTGA
Organism: Thamnophis sirtalis; assembly: GCF_051295495.1. Lineage (NCBI taxonomy): Eukaryota > Metazoa > Chordata > Lepidosauria > Squamata > Natricidae > Thamnophis > Thamnophis sirtalis. The sequence continues at coordinate 179,626,903 of NW_028261381.1, read as the reverse complement.
ATGCCCCAACATTGGAAGTCTTTAAGAAGATGGTGGACAGCCATTTGTCTGAAATGGTATAGGGTTTCCTGCTTAGGCAGGGATTGGACTAGAAGACCTCCAAGGTCCCTTCCAATTCTGCTATTGTATTGTATAAAATAAAATATTATTGAACTCTTCATTTTCTCCTGCTGAAATCAGGAACATCTAAATATTTTTATGGCTAATGTTGAGTTCAGTTTTCCAAGTGGTTCTACCCTTTTCTTTCCCTCCACCTTAATCTTCTAATCTCACTTCACTCTTTCATTTCTATACTTCAGCTTCTATGAAATGTGCAATTCTTCTTTTCTGCTGAAGTAGTTTTATGTGAATATATTAAGATGGGTGTGTCTTAAGATTTTATTCCCTTTAGAAAGGAATTTCTGTCCAAAACTCAGTTCCAAGTAAAGCATCCATTGAAAGCAGAACTCCAGGGCAGATAGATTCCTCAAAGAATAGGTTTATTGGGTACATAATATATTGGCACAAGTGGTGAAAACCGACTCTAAAAGTTTCCGTGCACTTTGTCTTTTGCAAAGTTGGGGGAGGGAATGCTCCAAGAATGTCTTTTCCCACTGTTCTCACATTCACATGGTACTTATCTGGGGCCACCCTTTAAAACTCCTCAACAAATTCCTCCCTTGCATCTGATCCACCTGCAGCCCACAACCAGGGTAAGAAGCTTTAGGGAAAAGCATTCAGCAACAAAATTGACAATATGAGACCCTGTCATCTTCACAACTTTCAATGGGATTTTCAGAATTAACAATTGATAGAGCTCTCAAATCTGATGATAATAGAAATACAAAATCAGAAGGCCTTTCAAAGTCATAATTTTAATCTTAAAGCCCTTATCACTAATATCCAGATCTTTGCTATCAAGGTTTACTTCTGAGTTGATCGCTGGGATCTCACTGGGGACAAGAAGGTTAAATGAAAAATAAAACAATGGGTAATTGTTGATGATTAACTGATACTTTACGGTCAGACAAATTAAATTATATAATATTCATCATTTATAAGAAATTAAACTAAATAAAAAAATGTCCCAAAGTCAAGATAATAGTTTCCAATCAGAGATTCTTGTGTCTCATTATATTTCCTCTACAATTAAGATGGGGCCTCAGTAGGATAATGAAGCATTTGGGGAAAAAGATGCAAGCCAAGAGACCAGCCCCAGAGGCCAAGATGGAGAAGATCTCCACAGCTACCATGGACTTCCCGTTGGTGCTCAAATAGGTGGGAAGGAAGCTGATCCAAACACTGCAAAAGACCAGCATACTAAAAGTAATGAACTTGGCTTCATTAAAGCTGTCAGGCAATTTCCTAGCCAGAAAAGCTACCGTGAAACTGACAAGGGCCAAAAAACCCAGGTAGGCAAGGGCAGTGTAAAACATCAAATCTGAGCCTTCATTACATTCCAGGATGGTTTCTCCAAGCAAGGAGTGGAAGTCCATGTTGGGAAATGTGGGAGAGGTTACCAACCAGATGGCACAAAGAACTCCTTGGATCAGGGGACAGGCTAAGACAATGGAGTTGGTCAGTGGTTTTCCTAAGTGTTTCCTTGTTTTGTTTCCTGGTTTGGTAGCCATGAAGGCCAGAACCACCATGACAGTTTTTGCCAACACAGAGGAAACTGCAAGGGAAAAGAGAATGGCAAAGGAAGTTTGTCGGAAGAGACAGATGTGTTTTCCAGGTTGACCGATGAAGAGGAAGGAGCAGAGGAAGCAGAGAAGGAGAGAGACCAGGAGAATGTAGGTAAGATCTCGGTTGTTGGCTTTGACGATGGGTGTGTCACGATGCTTAAGGAAAATTGCCAGGACTGCAGATGTGATTAGAGAAAGTAAAAGTACTAGAGATACTAAAGTGTATCCCAGGGTGTCTTGATAGGAAAGGAAATGGATCTTCTTTGCAATGCAGTGGTCATTGCCCTTGTTGGGATATTGGTCTTCTGGGCAAGGGTCACAGTGGGCTGCATCTGAAATCAAGAATATTTGTATAATGATTACAGTGGCATTTGCCATGAGCATTATTCCTCTCTCAGAGGTGTTCTGACTTTTTGCTTTGATTAACCTAAAAAGATAGTGATGGATAATTAGGTCTGCACTTTATGGGGCATATGACTTCCTTAGAATAAAGAGAGTTGGAAGGGACCTTGGAGGGCTTCTAGTCCAACCCCCTGCTTAGGTAGGAAGCCCTATACTATTCCAAACAAATGGTTGTCCAATCTCTTTTTAAAATCTTTCAATGTTGGAGCATTCATAACTTCTGAGGCAAATTGTTCCACTGATAAATTGTTCTAACTGTCAGGAAATTTCTCCTCAGTTCTAAGTTGCTTCTCTCCTTGATTAGTTTCCACCCATTGCTTCTTGTCCCACCCTCAGGTGCTTTGGAGAATAGCTTGACTCCCTCTTCTTTGTGGCAGCCCCTCAGATATTGGAACATTGCTATCATGTCTACCCTGGTCCATCTTTTTATCAAGCAGTTCCAGCAACTGTTCTTTACACAAATGACCTTTGCAATCATATTATAAGCTACTGCATTCTCTTCGCTGATGATGTAAAACTATTCAACACCATCAACAAAACTACTCTTCAGAAAGACCTTTGACTGTGTGTCAGAATGGTCAAACAATTGGCAACTTCAAATCTCAAACAACAAATGTTCTGTCTTACACATTGGCAAAAAAAATCAGAACATAAAATATAAGCTGGCCGGATACGACCTTGTAGGTGACCCTCACTCTGTCAAGGACCTTGGAGTACTCATCTCAAATGATCCAAGGGCCAGAGCTCACTGTAACAACATTGCCAAAAAGGCACTAAGAGTTGTTAACCTAATCTTCTGTAGCTTCTTCTCTGGTAATATAGCACTGCTAACCAGAGCATACAAAACATTTGCTAGACCAATTCTCAAATACAATTACTGATCTGTCTGGAACCAGCACTGCATATCGGAAATTAATACAATTGAATCAGTCCAGAGATATTTCATGAGAAGAGTCCTCTGCTCCTCTGCACACAATAGAATCCCTTATGCCATCAGGCTTGAAATTTTGGGCTTAGACAACTTAGAACTATGCCACCTTCGGCCTGACCTAAGTGTAGTACATAAAATTATCTACTACAATGTTCTACCTGTCAATTTCAGCTTGAACTAAAACAATACACAAGCACACAATACATAGAAACTTAAGGTAAACCGCTCCAAACTTGATTGCAGAAAATACGACTTCAGCAACCGAGTGGTCAATGCCTGGAATGCTCTACCTGACTCCATTGTTACATCCTCAAACCCCCCAACTTTAACTTTAAACTGTTTACTATCGACCCCACCCCATTCCTAAGAGGTCTGTAAGGGGCATGCTAAGCACACCAACGTGCCCACCATCCCTGTCCTAATGTTTATTCATATACATTTCAGTTATTCAAAATCATGTTTATATGTTTATATGTTATCTAATACATATTTGATGAAATAAATAAAAATTTAAAAAATAAAGACTTAGAAGACATAGATGGACAATTATCCTCTTTATTATAGAGGTCAATCAATTTCCTGGGAGTTTAATAGGGCTGACAGAAGTAGCACACTTAAATATCTTGAAGCACAACTCTCAGTTCTTCAGGGAAAGCTTGTTTTCCCAATTGGATTTGACAATGGGTTCTGAAAAGCTAACAATGAGCCTGAAAATTGTGCCCTAAAACTACACTGCAGTAATTTGTAAGGGACGGGGAAGGTGGGATGGGAACAGTGGCCTCTGGGGTAAAGACAGCTTAGATCCATAAATTGAAAGGTTCTTCTGAAAACTACAAACACTTTGAAGCATATCAATCTTACCAAATATAACAACAATAAAGATTTTGATCTACTGAATAGCTTCCTTAATCCTGGATTATCAACATTTCAAGTTTACTCTACCTGTCTGATTAGAAATGGTGCCTTCTGGACAAGGGGCACATTGGTAGCAGCAAACGTCCTTGCCCTCTGGAACTCTTCTCCTCTCTCCTGCCTGGCACCTCTTCATGCCACACCTGGCAAAGGGCACCTTCTAAAAGAGAAAAGACAAATGCTTCGCATGGGAGAAGATGGCAAGGAGGTGACAGTAGCAAATAGCAGAACTGCTTGATTCATTCTTTGCAATATATCCTTATACAAAAAAGAAAAAAATAGTCCAGTAGGTCGAAACCAGAACTGTAAAATAGGGAATAGGAATGCAAGACAAAATTTTCCAGAAAATGGTAAAAGAACACCTACCCAGACTAGATAAATCAATCAATCAGAATAGAGCTGGAAGGGACCTTGGAGGTCTTCTAGTCAAACCCTCTGCTTAATCAGGAGACCCTACATCATTTCAAATGGAAAGCTGTCTGGTCTTTTCTTAAAAACTTCCAGTGATAAAGTGCCTATAACTTCTGAAGGGAAATCATCAGGACCATTCAAATCACCAAGGGGCACTCCTGGCCCACAAAGGGAAGCTGGAGATTGGAACTGGGACCTCAGCATCCAAGGGAATTCTTACCTCATTGATTAGAGCTTTTTTATAACAAAAAGCCATCAGGATCTGACTAAATGGGAACGGTTCCTTGAAACCATTGTTGCCTGCTCCAATGGTATCCTGGATTTCAAGCAGGAGTTCTTCACAAACATTGGTGGACCTGCTACAACTCAGACCTCCAATGTGTTATATGAAAATCAGCATTTTCACCAAATGGCTGCCCTCTTTTTTGATTCAATAGACCCATTTTCCAGTTAGAAGGATGTTTGGTGTTCCCAGGAGAGAACAAAACCTTCCCTGAATCTTCAAGAGTTCCTTCCAGCTCACCTTTGAGGCCCAGATGATTGCATCAGAGTTAAAGGTGAAATCCTGGCCTGGGGAAGCTCTGGGATCTATTTGTCCAACTTTCACGTGGACGAAAGACTGATTGGGAAAGAAAATCCAGTTGAGGAGATCATAATGAGGAGATCCCAGTCCATTTCCTGAGAAGGAGATTTCACTTCCAGCACTATTGTTGAACTGGACCTTCTCCAAATAAGGAAGAATCTGAAAGAAAAGAGACCTCCAGGAATGGGAGAAGTTCACTGAGACCCACAAATGTGACATCATGGCTTCTATCATTCTGAGATGGACATCAAGGGTGCTCCCTCAGTGGAGATCTGAGCAATCAGAAGTAACGTCTGTCAACCCTGAAGCTGACCTGACCAAAGCCATCTTGGAGCTTCAGTGTTGCCACATTGGAGCTGAGAGATAGGGAAGGGGATTCAAGATAGCTGGGGTTTTGCAGCAAAAATAAAATACTTTCTCTTGGGAACCAAGGACATTCTCACACCTGGCCAGAGGAAGGAGGAGTGATGTCACCAGGCAACCAGGCAGCACTTTGATTGGACCATGTTACTGATTGTTTCGGGTTGAAGGAAAACTTTTATTTTTAATTCGGTGAAGAACTGCGAAAACCTTCAGAGTCGGTTTTCACCAGATTTGTGCCAATATGATATATCCAATAAAGCTATTCTTTGAGGAATTCATATGCCTCGGAGCTTTGCTTGGTACGGGTCTATTACTTGGAACTCTGACAACACCAATTATTTGACTCCTTCTTGAACATACAAAAGATTTTCTTTATCACTGAAGATTTGTACTTTGGCATTCCAACTCCAATTTTAATGGAATTACAGATTTACCTATATGCCTATTGTCAGGCCTGCAAAAAAATTCCTTTTAGAATTTTGGCCTGCCACACTTTCCCTTATTTCATTATGCTGTTTCTTTAGTATAGTTGATGGGAGGGGGAATAGAAAGGAGTAGGATTGTGGAATGTCTTATTGTCATTCTTTTCTAGAAGCCAAGGTCATCTTTTGTGTCCACACTGTTACACCTGACCGGAAGGAGCTGGGTGGAGACGCCAGGGTGGAAGAAGAAGATTGGACCATGGATTTTGGGTGTGGGGATAAGATCATGAACTTTTAACTGGGTGGGATTCTGATGTAATTTCCAGAATTGGGATTTACACAGATGTGCTAAGATGTCTGCTTTATTAAATTGGAACTTTTAAGGATCGTTTTGTCTTGGACTCTGATTTAATTCTACATGATACTGGAACGCTGACACATACATTACTTTTGAGCCATATTCCAAAGTTTATTGCTCCTTTGATACTTGGATGTATATATTGTTAAATGTTTACTTTGGCCCAACTTGTACATGACAATTTGCATCTTTTGAGTAATCAGATAACTTACATCAGAATAATGAACAATTCTGCTGATTTTCCCTAGCTGATTGTCAGAGAGAACAATAATGCAAGCGTGGTCAAGCAGAGGGAAGTGCCTGCCCTGGGTTGTCTCTTCAGTGTCCAGAGAGGTCCAATGTTTAGCCTTTGAGGCAGAATGTTTGGAGGAATTCATTAGGATCACTTTGATTCCTTCTTTGTGTGCTGAAGTTGACAGAGGCTCCTGTCACACATAAGCATGTAAGATGACAAACTGAACAAGGTGGGGCCACTCAACCATAGAACCATAAACCAAGATTAGAAAAGTATCTTTCTAGAGGTTGGGGTCAAGCTACATTCTGAGGGAAACTGAGCTAGTTCTGCAAATAGGCACCCTGACCTGTTGAAGGACCATTCATAAAGACACCCAGATTGTAATCTTACTCCTGGCCGACATGTCTCCCCTAGAATGATCACCCTTTGAAACTCAATCAACCAAGGAAGACCTTTCAGGACCTTATTGGAAGGTCTTTCCTCTGTAGAATGCATGGACAACAGGTTTTGTTTACTTCTCTTTTCTCTCCTCTACCCCCTTTCAACAAAACATTATATGCCTGTTTTTTAAATAATTGATGATTTAGAATAGAATAGAGCTGGAAGGGACCTTGGAGGTCTTGTAGTCTAGCCCCCTACTCTGGCAGAAGTCCCTATACCATTTGAGATAAGTGGCTGTCCTGTCTCTTCTTAAAAACCTCCAGTGATGAAGCTCCCACAACCTCTGAAGGAAACTTCTCTTACATGAGTTGATTGTTCTCACTGTCAGAAAGTTCCTCTTTATATCCAGGTTGAATCTCTCCTTGATCAGTTTCCACTCCTTATTCCTTGTCTGGCCTTCAGGTGCTTTGGAAAATAGCTTAGCCCCTTCCCCTCTGGGACAGACGTTCAAGTATTGGAACAATGATCTCCTCTCTCCCGTGGTCCTTCTCTTCACTAGACTAGCCATGCCCAGTTCCTGCAACCATTCTTCATATGTTTTAGCCTCCAGTCCCTTTTCATCCTGGTTGTTCTTCTCTGCACCTTTTCTAGAGTCTCAACATCTTTTTTGTAAGGTGAGGTCTTACTAAGCCTTTATAGAGTGGTATTAGTACCTCCCTTGAGCTTGATTGTATCCCTCTGTTAGTTCAATTTAGGATTGCATTGGCTTTTTTGGCTACCACCATACACTCATATTTAGTTGGTTGTCCACTAAGACGCCAATATCTCAAACACAGTTATTGCTATTAAACCTGGCTTCACCCAGTCTATTTGTATACTTTTTCCTAAGTGTAAGAGTTTACTTTTCTCTACATTGAGTTTCAGTGTAGAATGTAGTCCTCACTGTTAGGAAGTTTCTCCTTAATTCCAGGTAGCTTCTCTCTTTGACTAGTTTCCAGCTATTTACCCTGTTTCCCCCAAAATAAGATCTCCCTGAATAATAAGCCATCAGGCTTTTGAGCGCATGTGCTAAATTTATATGCCCTCCCCTGAAAATAAGTCCTCCCCAAAAATATTGCAACACAGAAGCAGCCATTAGATGACCATGCTCGCCGCCTCATACACCTCAAAAATAATAAGACTTCCTGGAAAATAAGGCCAAGCACTTATTTTGTGGGGCCAAATAATAAGACCCTGTCTTATTTTCAAGGAAACACAGTAATTTGTTCTGTGATGGGAAGCTTCCTCTCTAAGAATCTGTCAAGCAATCACAGAGATTACCTGCCATGCCTGGATATTTGATATCTTCTTTCCAATCCTCCGCATGGCTGGTGGGTTTCCTGATCCATGCATGGCATGTAGTCCATGTGCCACAGCATAAACGGCATTGTAGATGTTGTAACTTTCACCTGTCATGCTTGTTTCAAAAATGAAAGCTGGAAGGTCCTCTAAATTCTCCTTGCCTGTACATTGTTTCTTTGCTTTTAGGGGGATTTTTCCTCGGTAAAGGATATTGCAGCCAAAGACCCATTCCCACCAATGAGGGAGAAAGACATCTCCTTGCGGGTTCAAAGGGTCTAAAGACTGGAGGAAATGTCTGAATTCTGAGACATCTCCAGTGTGGTCCCTAAAATGCAGTGCCCTATCCAAGAGCTTCATAGCTTTGAGTTCATTTTCCATTCCGATAAATTTCCAATGAGAAGTTAGAATCCAAACATTGTGAAATGACGTCTTAAAAACATCTTGATGTCTATACAGAGGCACCAACCAATGTACAATATCACCAGAGTTTCCAAATAGAATAATCACTTCAACTTCCAACAATTTTTTGGTAAAAGGAAAGAATTTCTCTCTAATACTATCAAGATCCGATACCAGTATTTCAGTGAAGGCCAGGCAGATCTCTTTCTCCTTCAGCATTGGCATCAGAGTTGAGATAAAATGGTCTCCGCTCTCACTTTCAGAGGCCAGAAGCCCAACCCAATTCCACTGGAAATGCAGGAATAGCTGGACTAAACCCAAACACTGAGCAAATTCCTTGGGATTAATCCGAAAGAAGGAAGGATAAGCTCTTCGGTCTTCCTGAGGGAACTCAAATCCAACACCAAGCTGGAAAAAGGGAGAATCTTCATTCATAGACAAAGTAAAGTTTATGATGACTTTGGAGGCCACCTTTGTGTGGTTATTGCCACACCAGTCAGGCTGACTCACATTGAGTGACAGGCTTGATCTCCCCCTCTTTCTATCTATCTATGTGTGTGTGTTTGTGTGTTGCATTTTTGCTGATAAATAAATGAAGGGAGACTAGTATAGATTTATTTCAAGCTATTTAGCTCTCATCAGCTAACCATACCTTTGCTGGGATTCAAACTTAGGCTGTTTTTGCATATTAAGCAGTTATATTAACCTCCAAGCCACAAGCTCTCCTCCCTTATCAGCTGAGGCTGGGGAATGATTAAGTGTTTTGTCAAAGCACCTAGTATGCCGAAATATGGGACGGAGCATACTGCTTCCCCTGGAACACCTTGAGCAATTTCAACCAAACATGGTACACAGACAACTTACTTTCTGGAAAAAAATATTGTGGGAATAAGACACCCCTAACACCCCTTGGTGTGTGTGTTCTGTTAAGATACAGTCTGTTATGCCTTAAAATGGCTTCTACTGTATAGCCAGTGAAGTTGCGAAGTAACAGCTTCACAGTACTGCACAAGGAGACTCCCTCTGGTAAGGGGGAAAACCCAACATTAGAAATTACATTTGGTCCCAACATTTCTCCCCTATAAATCAATACCTGGGCAATGCCAGGTTATCAGCTAGTGAAAAATAAATTATGAAGGGATTGCTTTACAGCATTTCGGCATTATCTTATTGTCTCTTTGTGCTTGTATAAAATGCATCTTTGCACATAAAAAATAAAAATTAATTCAACTATAGGAGGGGCTGTCTAAATCATATACTCCCAATGCGTTGCCCACCCCCAATGCCTATAGTTTCTGTGTGTGCTTCTGTTATTTGTCTACTCCATACTGCATCCAGAGGAGCTTCCCCCCCTTACCTGTGGGACCTTGAAGATGCTGAAGATGGAGGCCATCTGCCTTGAGGATTTGGGATTGTCACCTCCAATGACAGAGAATAAGGTATCCTTCCAGTCACATTTATAACCTGGAACCATTTGGCCTCGAGTGGACAGCAGGGAGAGACTGAAGAAGCAAAACTTCCGCTGAATCTGGCTATTTTCATAGGTATGGTAGCCAAGTGTGATGTTAGGGAGGAGAGCCAGATCCTTGTTGACTTCTGTAACTGCAAACATCAAAGCCAGGATGTGCTGGTAATTCTTGAGTACGGGGCTATAATGAGAGAACATAGAATAACAGAGCTGGAAGAGAACTTGGAGAGCTAATTCAGCCCCCTGCTCAAGCAGGAGACCCTATCCCATTTCAAAGAAGTGGCTGTCAAATCTCTTCTTAAAAGCCTCCAGGGACGGGACCTGAAAATTACAAGGAAACTAGTGTCTGCTGGTGGAGTTTCCCTTGCCGTATTTTTGGTTTTGTTTGCAACAGCAAATCCCAAGTTTCATTGAGGAATTTAAATCAACCTGCCTTGATTAAACATCTATGGCTTTGGAGAAAGGAGAAAAGATTCTCTCTCTGTATCTCTGACCATTTTACACTTTTCTATCATTTCTATCCCTTTTTCACTTTGCCTTAGTGACTTTTATCCTTCAACATTACTCCTCTTCCACCCAATCCATTGTGGTTGTCAACCCTGAAGCTGACTTGACTGAAGCTATTTTGTAAGCTTCACTGTTGCCACACTGAAGATGAGGGATGGGAGTGGCAAAAGATAGCCAAAACAAAATACTTTCTCTTGGAAACCAAGGACATTCTCACACCTGGTCAAAGGAAAGTGGAGAGATGCCACCAGACAACCAGACAGTGCCCAGATTGGACCATGGGACTGATTGTTTTGAGAAGTGATAAACTTTTACTTTTAATTTGGTGAAAACTGCGGGAACCTTCAGAGTCGGTTTTCACCAGATCTGTGCCAATAAGATATATCCAATAAAGCTATTCTTTGAGGAACCTACCTGCCTTGGAGTTTTGCTTGGTACGGGTCTATAACTTGGAACCCTGATAGTGGTTCTCTCTTGAAGCAGCTTCTTTAGGTCTGGTAACCATTACTGAGCAGAAGACACTGGGGAGTGGTGTGGGTGGGACATCAATTTATGAACAATACTGAGATTTTATTTTTACAATACCACATCTTGGAGAAGGACTGAGCTTTTATTTGAGTTTTCCACCATGACTTTCTGTTCAAATTAAGATTAACTCCTTCATTAGGTCAGCAGAGTGTCTAAAGTGTTGTCCCTCCCCACTTTTTTATGGTTGATAATCAACTTGATGTAAAGACAACCTATTTCTTGAGTTTTCCTCTTTATTGAGGAAAGGACAAAGATCTGAACCTGACTTGAACAAGCATTTCTGAAAGGAGGCCCTGAGTTCAAGACAACAGACACAACAATGAATGCAATCATCTACATCTTTCCCCCTCTAGGTGAGACTTACTAAACTGAAGGAGAGAGCCTGAATGGGTCCTTTTGAAAGTCTGGAACTATGGAAACAATAAGAGTTAGCTGGGGAAAATTCCCACCAATAATGAGATCCCCAGGCCTGTAATGTTCCAATCCATCCTGAATCTGGAAAGAGTCTTTTAACACACACATAGATTGAATTTTCTTAGCAGTGATTGGCACCAGGAGGCTGAAGAGCAGCAGCAGGGAAGGTAGCCCAGACATTCTCAGCTTTTCTCCTGGATGAGAAATCAAGGTTTGTGCAGAAGCTTGTAGGTAGCAAGTGGATTCTTTAGCAGAGCAGAAATTGGCCACTCCACGTGGAAGGTCTCAGATCAAATTGATCTGGTTCATTTATCTGATTAGTGTTTCTTTGTAGTAACTCATTTGCAATTTATCCCTTTATTCACTCCCATGTATCTCATTCTGAAATGAGATCAACAATCAATAAACTACCCTTATATTAAACATGCTTTCTCTTACCTGTGTTTGGGCGTTGACACAAAGGACAGCTGAGTCTCACCAAAGCTCAGAATTAGCCCTTTGTTAGACCAAGCAAGGTCCTCCCCCCGCCACAACCACCACTAGGAGAACTCTGAACATATTTTTTGAAGCAGGTTTTACCTTGGAAGATTTCTGTGTGTTGAAATCCACAGGGAATACAATGAGAATTACTGTTCTTCCAATAATGATTGCAAGGAAAAGCAATTTCCCTCCCACTGAGCAATAGGTGTTGTTTGCACAGCAGATGGTTCAAACATGTTTGTGCCTCTTCTTGCTAATCCTCAGAGCAGATGGACTTGAGAAATGGGGCTTTGATCTAAATGGAAGTGAACAGAGTTTGGCCTGTGATATAGCATGTGTCAGGCCTGCAGCCATATTCCTTTTGGATCTTTTGCCTGCCACACTTTCTATTATTTTACTATGCCTCTTCTATTATGGGAAAATGGGAGCGGGGATTGTATGGAGTTAGATGCTATGTAGCCATAACAAAATTCCTTCTAGAAAATCAAGGTCATCATTTGTCTCTGCACCTGACCGGAACTGGATGGGTGCAACTGCCAGTATGGATTGGATCATGTGGTGGGTTTGTGGGTGTGGGGCAAGATCTTGAACTTTCAACTGGGTGGGGGAAACCGAGAAGCTTCAGATTTGGGTTTTCCCAGATGTACCAACATGGCACTCTTAATCAATTGGAACTTTGAGCAATAGTTTGCCTTGGACTCTGATTTGATGTTGGATGCTATTTGAAACCCTGAAAGCATGTTTTTTTTTTGTCATTTGTCATTTATTTGACATTTATAGGCCACCCTTTTCCCTGAGGGGACTCAGGGCGGCTTACAATTAATGGGAAGGGAGTGCAAAATAAAACACAAGAAAAAAAATGTGAATAAAAAAATAAACCGATAAAACACAACATTCATTCAGCATTCGGGTGGGGCGAGGTTAGGGTCTTATCCCCAGGCCTGACGGGATAGCCAGATCTTGAGGGCTGTGCGGAAGGTCTGGACGGTGGTGAGGGTACGAATCTCCACGGGGAGATCGTTCCAAAGGGTCGGAGCTGCAACTGAGAAGGCTCTCCTCCACGTAGTCGCCAGTCGGCACTGACTGGTAGATGGAATTCGTAGGAGGCCTACTCTATGCGATCTGATGGGACGAAGGGAGGTAATTGGCAGGAGGCAGTCTCTCAGATAGTCAGATCCACTACCATGAAGGGCTTTATGAATGGTGAGTAGCACCTTGAAGCGCACCCGGAAATCAACAGGTAGCCAGGGCAGCTCACGGAGGATCGGTGTTATGTGGGCGAACCGTGGTGCGCCCACGATCACTCGCGCGGCCGCATTCTGGACTAGCTGAAGTCGCCGGATGCTCTTCAAGGGCAGCCCCATGTAGAGCACGTTGCAGTATTCCACCCTAGAGATCACAAGGGCTCGAGTGACTGTTGTGAGGGCCTCCCGATTCAGGTAGGGCCGCAACTGGCGTACCAGGCGAACCTGGGCAAATGCCCCCCTGGTCACAGCTGACAATTGGTGGTCGAAAGTCAGCTGTGGGTCCAGGAGGACTCCCAAGTTGCGGACCCTGTCTGAGGGGTATAAATTTTGACCCCCCAGCCGAGTGATGGAATGTTGGCCAAATTGTTGGGAGGGAAGCACAACAGCTACTCGGTCTTGTTCGGGTTGAGTACCAGTTTGTTAGCTCTCATCCAGTCCTTAACGGCCTCAAGGCCCCGGTTCATCACGTCCACCGCTTCATTGAGTTGGCATGGGGCGGACAGATACAACTGTGTATCGTCCGCGTATTGATGGTATTTTATCCCGTGCCTCCGAATGATCTCACCCAGCGGTTTCATATATATGTTGAATAGTAGGGGGGATAAGACCGAGCCCTGCGGCACCCCATAGGTTAGGGGCCTCAGGGACGATCTCTGCCCCCCCACCAACACCGACTGCAACCTGTCCGAGAGGTAGGAGGAGAACCACTGCTAAACAGTGCCTCCCACTCCCACCTCCCGCAGTCGTCGCAGAAGGATACCATGGTCGATGGTATCGAAAGCCGCTGAGAGGTCAAGGAGAACTAGGATGGAGGCATGGCCTCCATCTCTGGCTCTCCAGAGATCATCGGTCAATGCGACCAAAGCGGTTTCTGTGCTGTAACCGGGCCTGAAGCCGGACTGGAAGGGGTCAAGATAGCTAGCTTCCTCCAAGGTACGCTGAAGCTGGAGGGCCACCACCTTCTCAACAACCTTCCCAACAAAGGGAAGGTTGGAGACTGGACGATAGTTATTAAGAACGGCTGGATCCAAGGATGGTTTCTTCAGGAGGGGTCTCACCACCGCCGCTTTAAGTGCAGTGGGGAAGTGCCCCTCCCGAAGGGAGGTGGTAACGACCACCTGGATCCAGCCTCGTGTCACCTCACTGCTGTTGGCAACCAGCCAGGAGGGACACGGGTCCAGTATACAGGTGGAGGTGCTCACAGCTCGCAAGGCCTTGTCCACATCCCCGGAGGCAACATCCTGAAACTCAACCCAGAGATGGTCTGCCAAGTTATTCCCCTGTGTCTCGGCTGGATCTGCGGGGGTGGAGTCCAAGTCCAACCAAAACCGAGCAACTTTGTCCACCAAGAACTGGACATAATCCTCAGCCTTACCCTGTAAGGGGTCCCCTGCCTCCCTCCTATTTAGGAGGGAGCGGGTTATCCTAAACAGGGCGGCTGAGCGGGACTCGGCAGACGCAACCAAGGTGGCAATGTGTGTTCTTTTAGTTGTCCTTAGTGCCCGGATGTATTCCTTGGTGCATGCTGTCAGAAGTGCTCGGTTCGATTCGGACCTATCGGACCTCCACACGTGCTCTAGGCGTCTCCTCCAGCACTTCATCTCCCGGAGCTCCTCGGTGAACCAAGGAGGCCTCCAGGATCCGCTGACCCAGAGGGGCCGTAGTGGCGCAATCCGGTCAAGAGACTCCGATGCTGCCGAGTGCCAGGCAGCAACAAGAGTCTCCGCCGAACTGTGGGCGAGAGTATCAGGAATAACCCCAAGCTCCGTCTGGAACCTTAAGGGGTCCATCAGTCGCCTGGGGCGGAACTACCTGGTCGGTTCCTCCTCCCTACGGTGGGGGTTTGGCCTCCAGAAGTCTAGCCTCAGTAGGCAGTGGTCTGACCACGACAGGGGTATGATCTCATTACCCCTCAGACCAAGATCACAAATCCACTGCTCCGAGAGGAATACGAGGTCGAGTGTGTGACCCGCTGAGTGGGTTGGGCCTCGAATTACCTGGGTCAAGCCCATGGCTGTCATGGAAGCCATGAACTCCTGCGCTCCATCAGAGTGTTCACCGAGCGAAGGCAAATTGAAGTCCCCCAGAACCATAAGCCTAGGGAACTCAATTGCTAGCTTGGCTACCGACTCGAGGAGCGAGGGGAGGGCTGCTGCAACGCAGTTGGGAGGCAGGTACGTTAGCAGCAGACCCACTTGACCCTTGAGGTCCAGCTTCACCAGTAGGGACTCACACCCGACAAGCTCCGGAGCAGGGATCCTACGAGGTGCTAAAGACTCCCGGACAACAATAGCCACACCGCCACCCCTTCCCTGGGCTCTCGGCTGATGAAGCACCTGAAATCCGTCTGGGCACATCTCTACGAGGGGGACTCCTCCCTCCGTGCCCAGCCATGTCTCAGTAATACATGCCAGGTCTGCCCTCTCGTCTAAAATTAAGTCCCGGACGAGAGGAGCCTTGTGAACAACAGACCTGGCATTTAGTGACAGCAGCCTGAGACCAGGGTCCTGATTACTCGCACCATCTGACCTTGGAGTGGGACTCATAGGGCCGGAAGGAGGGATCTCTATGATGTAGCGAGCCCTCCTTCCCCGGTAATGGCCAGCCCTAAAGTCCCCGCCGTACCTGCCTCTCCCTGTTATGACCGCAATGCTCCGACCCTCTCCCGTGGGCGTAGTCCCCCCAACCACCCCAATGGCCCCCGCATACCCCGGCAGGTCCTCCGAATCAGTCTTTCCCAGGCACTCACTCAAACAGTCCTCACAGAATAGTTAAAAACACAAATTACAGCAATAATAATGATAAAAGTGAGGCCATTCACACCATCCCAGACAATCCCATGCACTCACATACCAGATTAAAAATTGAAGATTAAAAATTGTGCAGGTTCACAGAGTCCGTACAAGACTTATGATAGTCCAAAGGTGTCTTCCGCCCTCTCCTAGGAGAGGGCCACACCTTGAGGGGGGCTTCTCTAAAGAGTTCAGTATAGTCCAAGGAGGGGAGGGGCTGGGAGATAGGGTGAGTTCGAGTATCAACTGCAGTAATGAGAACTGGGAGGTTAACCATGATGTAAAAAGCTTGATGGATAAGTTCATTCCAACAGCCTCCCTCAATATCATTTCCAAGGGTCGAAAGAGTCAAAAGAGGGAGGGAAGAAAGCTTATCTCTGATGGAAGAGGAGGGGGGGCGTTCCATTCAATAATTGAGCCCAGCGTTCTTAAGGGCCCCAACACGTCCAAAATCAAAGTCCAAGGTGGTCAGTGTAAAGGCCAGCAATGTTGGCGTCCTTCGAGGCTGGCAGCCTGGAAAAGCAAGTTTACCGGTCCGCTGCCAGCTCTAAGTCACAGGACGTGTATATCGTTCCCCCACTCCCTCGACTCGGTCCCAGGGGCCAATTTCCCCTCTCACCAGCTCTCCTTTTGTTTTTATCAATCTCCGCAGTCTCCACAGGTTTTTTTTGTTTTTTCTTTCATTCAAACCGCGATGTTGGGCGGCGTTAAGCAGCTTCCGCGGCAGCAATGTCGGCGGCCAGCAATAGCAGCAATAACAGCGTCTCTCAGTATCCGTGTCACTTCCCAAACTCCCCCTCTCACCAGGTTTCTTTTTGCTCGTCCAGTCTTCGCCGTTCTTCACCGTCTCCGCAAGTTCTTTCCAGTCAAGCCGCGATGATTAGGCGGCACTAGGCGATGTCCGCAGCCAGCAATATCAGCAGCTAGCAATGATGATGTCTCTCGGCGCTCTCGGCATTCTTCGAGGCTCGGCGTCTTTCCGAGCTGGCAACTCGGAGAGATCGAATTCTCCGCTGCCGCTGCCAGCTCCAGGACCGCTAGATGTTTAGGCAGCCTCACCTCCCTTGGGTCGAGTCTCGAGTGCCAAAATCCTCCTCTTTACAAGATTTTGTTCCGGTACAGAAGCCGAGCGGCAAACCCGGCAGCCATCTTTCTCGCCCATGCGCAGATGTTCAGATAGAATGGGTGCTAATGGGATACTGTGGCATTCAGCTGCATCCTAGGAAGTGTGAGCAATCATATCAATGTTCGTATGTTTTATATGAGCCAGCAGTGTGCAGTGACAGCCAAAAAAGCCAACACAATCCTATGTTGCATTAACAGAGGGATACAATCAAGCTCAAATGAGGCACTAATACCACTCTATAAAGCCTTAATAAGACCATAGCTAGAGTACTGCATCCAGTTCACTACACTATAAAAAAGATGTTTAGACTCTAGAAAAAGTGCAGAGAAGAGTAACCAAGTTGATTAGGGAACTGGAGGCTAAAACATAGGATGAAAGGTTGCAGGAACTGGGCATGGCGAGGATGGAATAGAATAGAATATAATGGAATGGAATTCTATTCTAGAATTGAGCAGCACGTGCACAAAATGCCCTCTCAGCAAACTGGTAGTAAACTGGTTAGGAACCCACCTCTGACCTGAATGTCATAGTGATCATGAGGAAGCTGGAAATTGAAAAATCAAAAAATCAGAGTAAATACAGAAGAAAGGACTTTGCCCCAAACAAATCATAATAATTTCACCAGAAGCCACAAAACTATGGCATAGCAAGGATTCTATCCCACTGCTTCCATTCTGATTAACAGAGTTGGAAGGGACCTTGCAGGTCATCTAGTCCAACCCCCTGCCCAAACAGGAGACCCTACACCATTTCTGACAGAGGGCAGTCCAGTGTTTTCTTGAAAGCTTCCAGTAATGAAACTCCCACAAGCTCGGAAGGTGACGTGTTCCATGGGTGGATTGTTCTCATAGTCAGAAAAATTTCTAGGTTGAATCTCTCCTTGATCAGTTTCCATCCATTATTCCTTGTCTGGCCTTCGGGTGCTTTGGAGAATAGCTTGATTCCCCTCCTCTCTATGGTATTGGAACACTGCTATCATGTCTCCCCCGGTCCTTCTCTTCCCTAGCCTAGCCATGCCCAGTTCCTGCAACCGTTCTTCGTAAGTTTGAGCTTCCAGTCCCCTCATCATCCTGGTTGCTCTTCTCTGCACTCTTTCTAGAGTCTCAACCTCTTTTTTATAGTGTGCCAACCATTCTGCCATGGTTGGGCAAAACTCTAGTTCTGATATTCATATGAAATAAGATAAAAAAATGGCCATGGATTTCTCAATGGTTTGTCCCTGGAATTTGGCTTTCCTGCAAAAAACATTGGGACTTCCTGCTGAGGCCCATCGTCCACGGCAGAGAAAATGATCACCTGAATACAATACCCCTTGGCAACCTCCTGGGGAAACCAGAATTCTGGGGACACAGGGCAGTTAATGCTTACAAAGTCACCACGCAGTCACAAAGTGTGTGCTGATCAGAATGTCCAATCACTTATTCACTGGGACTTCTTCCCCTCTCCAAACCACCACCAGCACCTACATTCTCTCCAATTCCCCCATTTTTAAATCTTTTATATTCACAGTCGTTTATGTTCTAGTAAACCTCAATAAAACTGTAAAAAAGCAAGGAAAAAAACAAGCAGGGGGTTTGGCTCAGTTTCTCCCCTCCAACCCACACTGACCGGGAACAGCTTCAGAGAAAGGAGGGGAGCACATAAAACCAGGAATTCTTTCCTTTGAGCCCAGCTGGTTCAAAGGTCTTCTGCGTCGATAGAGAAACCGACCAGTGGTGGGATTCAAAAATTTTACTGCTGGTTCTTTGGGTGTGGCTTTGTGGGTGTGGTGTAGCTTTGTGGACATGGCTTTGTGGACATGGCAGGGGAAAGATACTGCAAAATCCCCATTCCCTCCCCATTCCTGGGGAAAGGATACTGCAAAAATCCCATTGCCTCTCCACTAATGGGGAAAGGATACTGCAAAACCCCCATTTCTTCCCCACTTCTTGGGGAAGAATACAACAAAATCCCAATTCCCTCCCCACATCTGGGGGAAGGATACTGCAAGATTCCCATTCTCTCTCCACTCCTGTAGGAAGATACTGCAAAATCCCCACCCCCTCCCCACTCCTGGGGGAAGGATACAGCAAAATCCCCATTTCTTCCCCACTTCTGAGGAAAGGATAGTGCAAAATCCCCATTCCCTCCCCACGTCTGGGGGAAGGATACTGCAAGATTCCCATTCTCTCTCCACTCCTGTAGGAAGGATGCTGCAAAATCCCCATTCCCTCCCCACTCCTGGGGGAAGGATACAGCAAAATCCCCATTTCTTCCCCACTTCCTGGGGAAGAATACAGCAAAATCCCCATTTCTTCCCCACTTCTGAGGAAAGGATGGTGCAAAATCCCCATTCCCTCCCCACGTCTGGGGGAAGGATACTGCAAGATTCCCATTCTCTCTCCACTCCTGTAGGAAGGATACTGCAAAATCCCCATTCCCTCCCCACTCCTGGAGGAAGGAGACTGCAAAATCCCCATTTCCTCCCCACTTCTGAGGAAAGGATAGTGCAAAATCCCCATTCCCTCCCCACTCCTGGGGGAAGGATACTGCAAGATTCCCATTCTCTCTCCACTTCTGGAGGAAGGAGACTGCAAAATCCCCATTCCCTCCCCACTCCTGGAGGAAGTTCCTGCAACTTTGCCTTTTCCAAAGTTGGGGGAGGGAATGTTCCAAGAATGTCTTTTCCCACCGTTCTCACATCCATATGGTACTTTTCTGGGGCCACCATTTAAAACTCCTCACCAACTCCCCCCTTGCATCTAACCCACCTGAAGCCCACAACCAGGGTTAGAGGCTTTAGGAAAAACAATTCAGCAACAAAATTGATGATACGAGACCATGTCATCTTCACAACTGTCAATGGGATTTTCAGAACTGGCAATTGATAGAGCTTTCAAATCTCCTGATATCAAATATACAAATTCTGCAGGCCTTTCAAAGTTATAATTTTAATCTTAAAACCCTTATCACTAATATCCACATTTTTGCTATCAAGGTGTACTTCTCAGTTGATCTCTGGGGTTTCACTGGAGACAAAAAGGTTAAATGAAAAATAAAACAATGGGTGATTGTTGATGATTAACTGATACTTTATGTTCAAGCAAATTATCTGAATACCAATTACTCAATATTCATCATTTTTAAGAAATCAGACAAAGTAAAAAAATGCCCCAAAGTCAAAATAAAAGTTTCAAATTAGAGATTATTGTGTCTCATTATATTCTCTCTACAATTCAGATTGGGTCTAAGTAGGATAATGTAGCATTTGGGGGAAAAGATGCAAGCCAAGAGACCAGCCCCAGAGGCCAAGATGGAGAAGATCTCCACAGCCACCAAGGACTTCCCTTTGGTGCTCAGATAAGTGGGGAGGAAGGAGATCCAAACACTGCAAAAGACCAGCATGCTGAAAGTAATGAACTTTGCCTCATTAAAACTATCAGGCAATTTCCTAGCCAGAAAGGCCACAGTGAAACTGATGAGAGCCAAGAAATCCAGGTAGGCGAGAACAGTGTAAAACATGGAAGCTGAGCCTTCATTACATTCCAAGATCATTTCTCCAAGCAATGAGTGAAAGTCAAAGTTGGGAAATAGGGGAGAGGTGACGAACCAGGTGGTACAAAGAACTATTTGAACCAGGGGACAGCCTAAGACAATGGAGATGGTCACTGGTTTTCCTAAAAATTTCCTTGTTTTGTTTCCTGGTTTGGTAACCATGAAGGCCAGAACTACCATGACAGTTTTTGCCAAGACAGAGGAACCTGCAAGGGAAAAGAGAATGGCAAAGGCAGTTTGTCGGAAGAGACAGATGTGCTTTCCGGGTCGACCAATGAAGAGGAAGGAGCAGAGGAAGCAGAGAAGGAGAGAGACCAGGAGGATGTAGGTGAGATCTCGGTTGTTGGCTTTGACGATGGGTGTGTCACGATGCTTAAGGAAAATCACCAGGACTGCAAATGTGACCAGAGAAAGTAAAAGTACTAGAGGAGTTAAAGTGTATCCCAGGGTGTCTTGATAGGCAAGGAAGTGGATCTTCTTTGCAATGCATTGGTCTTTGTCCTTGAAGGGGTATTGGTCTTCTGGGCAAAGGTCACAGTGGGCTGCATCTAAAATCAAGAATATTTGTGTAATGATTACAGTGGCATTTGCCATGATCAGTTTCTATTTTTGCCTTGATTAACCCACAAAGACAGCGATGAATGATCAGGTGTGCAGTTTATGGGTCATATGACTTCCTTATAATAAACAGGAAGGTACCTTAGAGGGCTTATAGTCCAACCTCCTGCTTAGGTAGGAAACCCTATACCATTTCAAACAAATGGTAATTCAATCTCTTCTTAAAAACTTCCAGTGTTGGGGCATTCGCAACTTCTGGAGGCAACTTCTGTTCCACCGATTAATTTTTCTAACTTTCAGGAAATTTCTCCATAGTTCTAAGTTGCTTGTCTCCTTGATTAGTTTTCACTCATTGCTTCTTGTCCTAACCTCGGGTGCTTTGGGGAATAGCTTGACTCCCTCTTCTTTGAGGCAACCCATGAGTTATTGGAACACTGCTGTTTTGTCTCCCCTGGTCCTTCTTTTCATCAAGGTAGACATACCCAGTTCCAGCAACTGTTCTTTACATAAATGACCTTTGCCATCATATAAGCAACTGCATTCTCTTCACTGAGGATTTAAAACCATTCAACCAACAATACTGCTACTCTTGAGAAAGACCTTGACTATGTGTCAGAATGGTCAAACAATTTGCAACTTCAAATCTCAATAAAAATGCCCTGTCTTTCACATCAGCAAAAAATAAAATCAGAATACAAAATATAAGCTAGCCAGATACCTCATAGATGACCCCCCCCCCCACTCTGTCAAGGACCTTGAAATACTCATCTCTAATGATCTGAGTGCCAGAGCTCACTGTAACATTGCCAAAAAGGTACTAAGAGTTGTTAGCCTAATCCTGCGTAGCTTCTTGTCTGGTAACACTGTACTACTAACCAGAGTAAACAAACCATTTGCTAGACCAATTCTCAAATACAGCTCATTTGTGTGCAACCCACACTGCATATTGGATATTTATACAATTGAGTGAGCCTAGAGATATTTCATGAGAAGAGTCCTCCGCTCCTCTGCTCGCAACGGAATCCCTTATGCCAACCCGCTTGAAATTTTGGGCTTAGACAACTTAGAACTATGCCACCTCTGGCCTGACCTAAGTGTAGTACATAAAAGTATCTACTACAATGTTCTACCTGTCAATGACAACATCTTCAACCACAACAATACACGAGCACACAATAGATGCAAACTTAAGGTAAACTGTACTAAACTCTATTGCAGAAAATATGACTTCAGCAAGAGTGGTCAATGCCTGGAATGCACTACCTGACTCTGTGGTTTCTTCCCCAAACCCCCGCAACTTTAACCTTAGACTTGTTGACCTCCACCCCATTCTTAAGAGGTCTGTAAGGGGCCTGCATAAGTTCACCAATGTGCCTAACTGTCGCTGTCCTAACAACTCCATTCATTTGTATCCATTTCATGTATTCATAATCTTGTATGTACTTAAATCTATTATCTTTTACACGCTGACAAAACAAACAAATAAATAAATAAATAAAATAAAAATGTTTTAGCCTCCCGACCCCTAATTATCTTTGCTGCTCTTCTCTGCACTCTTTCTAGAGTGTCTACATCTTTTTTATATCATGGCGAGCAAAACTGGATGCAGTATTCCAAGTGTGGCCTTACCAAGGCATTATAAAGTGGTACTAACACTTCACGGGATCTTGAGTCTATGCCTCTGTTAATGCAGCCTAGAACTGTGTTGGCTTTTTTGGCAGCTGCTCCACACGGCTGGATCCTATTTAAATAGTGTTCCACTAAGACTCCAAGATCCCTCTCAAAGTTACTACTATTGAGCCAAATACCACATATACTACACCTGTGCATTTTGTTTTTCTTGCCTAAATGTAAAACTTTACTTTTTTCACTATTGAATTTCATTTCATCAAAAAGGTCAAATCATCTTTCATTCATGTTGATGAGATTTTACAAAGAGGCCAAAGTCTGTTCAGCTCCAGGTGGCCTTTTCACCTAGCTATGGGAAGGAAATCACTCTGTCCAGTCACTGGGAACTTGCATTATTAATGGACTTTTCGATTTGAAAAGCACTTTATACTGGGATCTCAAGAAGACAATATGTCAGCCATGAACCTTTCTGTTTTGATGTACATTATTTATTGGTTATCTCTTAATCAACATCTCTGCTTTGTACTTCATATCTATCTGTTCATCTGTTCTTTGTAGGGAAGGGTTGGAAGACATAGATAGACAAATGTCCTCTTTCTTATATAGGTCAATCAATTTCCTGGGAGTTTAATAGTGCTGACAGAAGAAGGCACACTTAAATATCTTGAAGCACAACCCTTCAAGGAAAGACTGGAAGCTGGTTTTCCCAATTGGATTTGGCAATTGGTTTAGAAAAGCTAGCAGGAAACCAGAAAATTGTTCCTTAAAACTGCACTGCAGTAAATTTCTAAGGGATGGAGAAGATGGGATGGGAACAGTGGCCTTTGGGGGAAAGACAGCTTAGATCCACAAACTGAAAGGTCCTTCTGAAAACTATGAACACTTTGAGGCATATCAATCTTACCAAATATAACAACAACAAAGATTTTGATTTACTGAATAGCTTCCTTAATCCTTGTTTATCGACATTTCAAATGCACTCTACCTGTCTGATTAGAAATGGTGCCTTCTGGACAAAGGGCACATTGGTAGCAGCAAACCTCCTTTCCTCTGGAACTCTCCTCCTCTCTCCTGCCTGGCACCTCTTCATGCCACACCTGGCAAAGGGCACCTTCTAAAAGGGAAAAGGCAAATGATTCACAGGGGAGAAGATAGCAAGGAGGAAACAGCAGGAAAAAGCAGAACTGCTGGATTCATTCTTTGCAATCTATCCTTATACAAAAAAGAAATAAAATACTCCAGCAGGTCAAAACCAGAATTGTAAAATACAGAAAAGGAATGGCAGACAAAATTTGCAAGAAAGTGATAAAAGGACTCAGACTAGAAAGGTTCAATCAATCAATCAATCAATACAAAAAGAGCTGGAAAGGAACTTGGAGGTCTTCTAGTCCAACCCTCCACTTAAGCAGGAGACCCTACACCATTTCAAATAGGAGGCTGTCTGGTCTTTTCTTAAAAACCTCCAGTGGTAAAGTGCCTATAACTTCTGAAGACAAATCACCAGGACCAGGATTCAAATCACCCAGGGACACTCCTGGCCCACAAAGGGAAGCTGGAGATTGGATCTGGGACCTCAGAATGCAAGGAAATTCTTATGTCATTGATTACAGCTTTTCTATAACAAAAACCCCTCAGGATCCGACTGAATGGGAATGGCTCCTTGAAATCACTGTTGCCTGCTCCAACGGTATCCTGGATTTCAAGCAGGAGTACTTCACAACCCTAAACATTGGTTGACCTGCCACAAGTCAGACCGCCAATGTGTTAATGGCTGACCTGTTTTTTTTTATTCAATAGACCCATTTTCCAGTTAGAATAATGTTTAGTGTCCTCATGAGGGAACAAACCTTTCCCTGAATCTTCAAGATTTTCTTCCAGCTCACCTTTGAGGCCCAGGTGATTTTGTCAGAATTAATGGTGAAATCCTGGCCTGGGGGAGCTCTGGGATCTAGTTCTCCAATTTTCACAGAGACTAAAGACTGATTGGGGAAGAAAAGCCAGTTGAGGAGATCATAACGAGGAGATCCCAGTCCATTTCCTGAGAAGGAGATTTCATCTCCAGCACTGTTGTTGAACTGGGCATTCTTCAAATATGGAAGAATCTGAAAGAAAAGAGACCTCCTTGAATGGGAGAAGTTCATTGAGACCCACAAATGTGACATTGTGGCTTCTATCACTCTGAGATGGTCACCAAAGGTGCTCCCACTGTGGAGATCTAAGCAATCAGATGTAACAACTGTCTACTTCCAAGCTGACCTGACCAAAGCCATCTTGGAGCTTCAGTGTTGCCACACTGGAGCTGAGGGATAGGGAGGGGTGAATTCGAGATAGCTGGGATTTTGTAGCCAAAATAAAATACTTTCTCTTGGGAACCAAGGACATTCTCACACCTGGCCAGAGGAAGGAGGAGTGATGTCACCAGGCAACCAGGCAGAGCTTTGATTGGACTATGTTACTGATTGTTTTGGGTTGAAGGAAAACATTTAATTTCAATTCGGTGAAAAACCGCAGGAAGCTTCAGAGTCGGTTTTCACCAAATTTGTGCCAATACGAGATATTCAATAAAGCTATTCTTTGAGGAATTCATATGCTTCAGTTTTGCTTGGTACAGGTCTATTACTTCGAACTCTGACAACAATTATTTGATTCCTTCCTGGACATTAGAAAAGATTTTTTTTTATCATTGAAGATTTGTAGTATGGTATTTCAACTCCAATTTTAATAGAATTAAAGATTTATCATATGCAAATTACTTTAAATCCACATTCCAAAGTTTATTGCTCCTGTGATACTTGGATGTATATATTGTTAAATGTTTACTTTGACCCAACTTGTACACGGCAATTTGCATTTTTTTTCTGAGTGATTAAACAACTTACATCAGAATAATGAACAATTCTGCTGACTTTCTCTAGCTGATTGTCAGAGAGAGAAATAATGCAAGCATGGTCAAGCGGAGGGAAGTGCCTGCCCTGGGTTGTCTCTTCAGTGTCCAGACAGGTCCAATGTTTAGCCTTTGAGGCAGAATGTTATGAGGAACTCATTAGGATCACTTTGATTCTACTTTGTGTGCTGAAGTTGACAGAGGCTGCTGTCACACACAAGCATGTAAGATGACAAACTGAACAAGGTGGGGCCACTTAGCCTTAGAACCATAAATCACGGTTTAAAAGTATCTCTCTAGAGGTTGGGTTCAAGCTACATTCTGAGGGGAACTGAGCTGGTTCTGCAAATAGGCCCATTGACCTGTTGAAGGACCATTCATAAAGACACCCAGATTGTAATCTTACTCCCGGCCGACGTGTCTCCCCTAGAATGATCACCCTTTGAAACTCAGTCAACCAAGGAAGACCTTTCAGGACCTTATTGGAAGGTCTTTCCTCTGTAGAATGCATGGACAACAGGTTTTGTTTACTTCTCTTTTCCCTCCCCCTTTTCAACAAAACATTATGCTTAATTCATGTGACTCTTTTTTAAAACAATTGATGCTTAAGAATAGAATAGAGCTGGAGGGGACTTTGGGGGTCTTCCAGTCTATCCCTCTACTCTGCAGGAGATCCTATACCATTTCACACAAGTGGCTGTCCTGTTACTTTTTAAAAACCTCCAGTGATGAAGCACCCAGAACCTCTGGAGGCAACTTCTGTTCCAGTGGTCAATTGTTCTCATTGTTGGGAAATTTCTCCTTAATTCCAGGTAGTTTCTCTCTTTGACTAGTTTCCCAATATTTAATTTGTTCTGAGATGGGAAGCTTCCTCTCTAAGTATCTGTGGACCAGACACAGAGATTACCTGCCACGTCTGGATATTTGATATCTTCTTTCCAATCATCCGCACAGCTGGTGGGGTTCCTGATCCATGCATGGCATGTAGCGCATGTGCCACAGCATAAACGGCATTGTAGATGTTGTAACTTTCACCTGTCATGCCTGTTTCAAAAAGGAAAGCTGCAAGACTCTGTAAATTCTCCTTGCCTGTGCATTGTTTCTTTCCTTTTGGGGGGATTTCTCCTGGTTTATGGAGATAGCAGCCAAAGACCAATTCCCCCCATAATGGAAGAAATACATTCCCTTGTGGGTTCAAAGGGTCTAAAGACAGGAGGAAATGTCTGAATTCTGAAACATTCCTGATGTGGTCCCTAAAATGCAGTGCCCTATCCAAGACCTTCCTAGCTTTGAGAGCATTTCCAAATGCGACAAATTTCCAATGAGAAGTTAGAATCCAAACATTGTGAAATGATATCTTAAGTTCATCTTGGTACAGATACAGCCACACCAACAAATTTCCAATTGCACCAGAGTTTCCAAACAGTATAATAACTTCAATTTCCAACCACATTTCTGTAGAAGACATAAATTTCATCTTTAAAAGATAATGATCTGATACCAGCATTTCAGCGAAGGCCAGGCAGATCTCCTTCTCCTTTAGCATTGGCATCAGAGTTGAGATGAAATGGTCTCCTCTCTCACTTTCGGTGGCCAGAAGCCCAACCCAGTTCCTCTGGAAATGCAGGAGCAGCTGGACTAAACCCAAACACTGAGCAAATTCCTTGGGATTAATCCGGAAGAAGGAAGGATAAACTCTTGGGTCTTCCTGAGGGAGCTCATTTCCAACACCAAGCTGAAGAAAGCGAGACTCTTCATTCATAGACAAAGTAAAGTTTGTGGTGACTTTGGAGGCCACCATTGTGTGGTTATTGCCCCACCAGTCAGGCTGACTCACATTGAGTGACAGTCTTCATCTTCCTCCCTTCTTGGGAAGAGCCACCAGTTACATATTTAACTTTGTTGTAACAGAAGGGAGGAAACCATCAACCTGATACAGGGAATAAACTGTACTGAAAAGGTCACTACACTTTTATGAAGAATAAATTATGAAGAGATTTCTTTACAGCATTTCAGCCTTATCTCATTATCTCTTTGGGGTTGTATAAAATGTATCTTCATGCATAAAAAATAAAAATGAATTCAACTATAGGAGAGACTGTCTATGTCACATACTCACAATGTTTCCCCGCTCCCAATTTCTTTAGTTTCTTTGTGTGATTCTGTTCTTTGTCTACTCCATACTGCATCCAGTGAATCCCCCCTTACCTGTGGGACCTTGAAGATGCTGAGGATGGAGGCCATCTGCCTTGAGGATTCGGGGTTGAGACCTCTGGTGACAGAGAGAAGAGTGTCCTGCCTGTCACATTTATAACCTGGAACCATTTGGCCTCTTGTGGAGAGCATGGAAAGGCTGTAAAACAAAATCTTCCTCTGCATCTGGTTATTGTTGTTGATGATAAAGCCAAGGGTGATGTTGGGGAGGAGAGCCGGATCCTTGTTGACTTGTGTAACTGCAAACATCAAAGCCAGGTAATGCTGGTAATTCTTGAGTATGGGCCTATAATGAAAGAACATAGAACATAGAATAACAAAGCTGGAAGGGACCTAAAGATCTTCTAGTCCAGCCCCCTTCCTCAAGGATCAAGGGGACTTATCCCATTTCAGAGAAGGGGCTGTCCAATCTCTCCTTAGAAGCCTCCAGTGATGGGGCCTGAACATTACAAGGAAATTAGTGTTTTCTGGTGGAGTTTCCCTTGACATGTTTTTGGTTTTCTTTGCAACATCAAATCCAAAGTTTCATTGATATGAGATATGAAAACCCAATTCTTATACTCACAATTCAAAAGGCAAGTCTGGTTCACAATTCAAAGTTTTATTGCAAAGAAATTGAAAAAGCAGTTTCAAGTGTGGCCTCCCAGACTCTTCCCAATGTCTTGAGTACAAGGAGCGCAAGGACAGATTTCAAGTAATACAATTTATATGTTTCTGCTTCATTACGCTTGATGCCTAAGAAGAAGGCCTCCCCATTTCCAAGATCATTCCTTGAGGTTAATTCGCATTTCAAGGGGACAGCATGACTTTTCTTGCAGACCCTTTCTTATCTGGGCTTCTTTTTTATTTCAATTTAGGTGGTGGATGTTACCATCTCACCAATTGGTGGGCTTGTCTGTATTTCAGTGTCAAAGGAATTTTAGCAAGTCATTCTGTATTATTCTTTACTGCTTATATTTGTGCTTAATTTACAGCGCCAAGAGTCTTACACCTTTGTGTTACATTTTACACTTTATATGAAAGAGTAACTTATTATTTATTTATTTCCTTCAATTGAGGACTTTAAATCAACCTGCCTTGATTAAACATCTATGGCTTTGGAGAAAGGAGAAGAGAGAGGGGGGGAGGGAGGGAGAGAGCACTCTAGCACTTCTGAAAGGAGGTCCTGAATCCAAAACAAAGAAGACAACAATGAATGCCGTCATCTTCATCTTTCCCCCTCTAGGTGAGACTTACACAGTTGGGACAGGAAGCTTGAATGGGGCCTTTTGAAAGTTTGGAACTCTGGAAGCTAGAAGAGCTACCAGGGGAAAATTCCCACCAATAATGAGATCCCCAGGCCTGTAATGTTCCCATTTATCCTGAATCTGGATGTCTTTTAACACACATAGAATTTTCTTAGCAGTAATTAGAGACAGGAGGCAGAAGAGCAGCAGCAGGAAAGAAAGCCCAGACACTGTCAGCTTCTCTCCTGGATGAGAAACCATGATTTGTGCAGAAACTTGTAGGTAGCAAGTGGATTCTTTAGCAGAGCAGAAATTGGTCATGGCATATGGAAGGTATCAGGGCAAATTGATCTGGTTCCTTTATCTGATTAGTGCCTCTTTGTAGTAACTCACTTGCAATTTATCCCTTTATTCACTCCCATCTATCTCATTCTGAAATGAGTTCAACAATCAATCAATAAAGTCCCCTTAAATCAGTCATGCTTTCTCTTACCTGTGTTTGGTTTTGACACGAAGGGTAGCCAAGTCTCAACAAACCACAGAGTTAGCTCTTTGTTAGACCAAGCAAGGTTCTCCCCCTCAAACACTACTGGGAGACTCTGAACATATTTTTGAAGCAGGTTTTTACCTTGGAAGATTTCTGTAAGTTCAAATCCACAGGGAATTCAATGAGAATTACTGTTCTTCCAATAATTGCAAGGAAAAGCAATAGTCCTATCCACTGAGCAATAGATATTGTTTGCACCGCAGATAGTTCAAACACATCTCTTCTTGCTAATCCACAGAACAGATGGACTTGGGAGTTGAGGTTTTGTTCTACATGAACATGAACAGCTGCACAAAAGATGGAGTTTGGCCTGTGATAAAGGATCTTCAGATAGAATGGGTACTAAAGGGATACAGTGGCAGTCAGTTGTATCCTAGGAAGTGTGAACAATCATACCAATGTTTATATGGTTTATATGAACCAGCAGTGTGTGGTGTCAGCCAAAAAAGCCAACACAGTCCTATGTTGCATTATGAGAGGGATACAATCAAGCTCAAGTGAGGTATTGATTCACTCTATGAAGCCTTAGTAAGACCACACCTAGAATGTTGCATCCATTTTTGGTCACTACACTATAAAATGTTGAGACTCTAGAAAAGGTGCAGAGAAGAGCATCCAGGAGGATTGGGGGACTGGAAGCTAAAACATATGATGAATAGTTGCAGAAAGTGTGCATGGCGAGTCTGGTGAAGAGAATGACCAGGGGGACACAGGATAGCAGCCTTTCAGTGTTTGAGGGGTTGTCACAGACAGGGGGGGGGTCAACCTATTTTCCAAGGCACCTGTAGGCCAGATAAGGAATAATGGAAGGAAACTGAACAGGTCGATATTCAACCTAGAAATAAGGAGAAATGTTTCTGGCAGTGAGAACAATCAACCCATGGAACAGAAATTGCAATCAGAAGTTGTAGGAACTTCATCACTGGAGTCTTTCAAGAGGAGACTGTACTGTCATTTGTCAGAAATGGTGTAGGGTCTCCTGCTTGGGTGGGTTGGGGGTTGGACTTGATGATCTACAAGGTACCTTCCAACTCTGTTAATATACATGGAACAACTGGTTTAGTTATAACCAGGCAATGGAGATGCATTTCAGTTGTGGGAGACCTAGATGTTTTTTTTTAAAAAAAAAATAAGCAGACACTTTCCTCTTTTCTTTATGACTTAGTTGTATTCTCTTCAGTCTATCTCTTATTTTAGTGGGTCATCAATATTTTAAATGTAATTCAAATCCAATCACTTTGACTGTTGGAGGAATTCTTAAAGACGGGATCCAGAGCTCCTCTCAGATGCTCCATTCTGTTCTACACCATTATTTAGTCACCACCCTTTGTGGTTTGAACCAGCATGAATTATCTTTTCTTGACTGACAAGGGTAATACCCACTCATCACCTTAGCAGACCAAATCTTGCCCTAAGACATGATGATGACCAATTTTACATCCTCCTCATCATTATCATCCATAAGGAATTCTTGGCATCATGTGGGGTACCTTACTGAGCCACCTATGGAGGTTGGGGATTGGAGACCCTGCTGTCCACTGCAGTGCCCACTGTGGCAGGAAATGAGAAGTCTGACCTCTGAGCTCAAGTCTGTGGGATGCTGTAGGGTTGGGTATCTCCCTACCCTTAACCATTCTTGAAAG
Source organism: Thamnophis sirtalis (assembly GCF_051295495.1). Lineage (NCBI taxonomy): Eukaryota > Metazoa > Chordata > Lepidosauria > Squamata > Natricidae > Thamnophis > Thamnophis sirtalis. The sequence goes on along the minus strand of NW_028261381.1, from coordinate 179,595,704 downwards.
TTCATGAAACACATATCATACAACTTTGTCTTGCTTTCTCTCTACTCAAGATTGAACCTCTCTATTCCAATGAACACCCATCTACCTAGCCTCAAAGTAATTAACAGGATAAATAATAGCAGGGACAGGATAAGTCTTAATATTCAGTCCACATGGTATTCCCAAAGGTGCTTTTTTCAAGAGACAACTGGACTTTCTTGTTTTTCCAACCAGTGTCCATTCCAGGGCCAAAAAAGCCAACTCTAAGGACTGCTGCAATTACCACACAATTATCCTGATCCTCACATTTGGAAGAGGCTCCTTAAGAACGTACAATAATGTTTGGCATTGACCAATGAAATGGAATTACCAGATTTTCCAGCTGGCTTCAGAAGTGGTCATGACAACCATGACCATATTGCAAATCTATTCTCATGGGAAAATCTCAAGAATATCAAAGGAATATCCACATCTGCAGGAAAGTCTTCAATTGTGTTGATTGTGACATGTGGTGGAGACCCCTTAAAGGTCTGGGGGTGCTAACACATTTGGTCAACTTGGTGCAATTCTGCACAAAAATTGGAAAGTCATTGTGCAAATACCATTGCAAGGACCTTCCGCAGTTGGTCCATCTAGAAAGCAAAACTCTTGACTCCATTAAATCAAAAGAAATTTTACTGAGAGAAAGTGGTTGCAGAAAAGTATCTGAAGAATCCGAAGGTCCCACACAAAGCACAAAGCAATTCTTCCATTTCCCCAAACCCCAAACACCAAGACCAGGACATTGGCAGCCAATATGATGATGCAAGATTGTTTTGAGAATGCTGAGGTATTAGGCAGATAACAGTTCACTTTCAGAGCACGATGGCCTTGGAACCAGGCTGGAATTGGCTGAGAGGGAGTCTGCTCTGTCTACAAAGACAATCCCCCTCCCTCATTCCCAAGTGGTTACAGCAAAAGCAAAAACATGTGAAGAAAGGCAGCAAGCCCCCCTTCCTTTTGAACATAATAGCAGGACACAATAATGGACCTGATAACCACACTGTTTATTCAAGACAGAGAAGGGAACATGGCAAGGTTGTGTTCCAATTTTATGTTGAAGTGATTGTGCCTGATGAACCTTTAAGTCAAAGTGGTCATGAGGAAGCTGGAAATTGAAGAATAAAAAATCAGAGTAAAGACTGAAGGAAGAAACATTACAAACTTTTGATATGCTGATGACACAATTCTATAAACATAGTTAAAAACCCTGATAGAGAACTCAACCCAAAACATTGTTAAGATTGTTTTGATTAAAATAAGCAAAGCAAATTATTATCCACAACTTTGATATCAAAGCTAATTTCCAAGTTGATCATGGGGCCTCACTGGGGACAATTGGTATCAATCAAAATTGAAAGTGTGGGTGATTATTGATGATTAACAGGAATTTTGTGAGTAGTCATTTCACTTGATTTCCCAATAGTAAAAGAAAATGGCCCTCACTTATTTCTCTACTTTGAATAAATCACATCAAATACAAAAAAGTTCCAAACTCACAACAAAAGTTCCCAGTCCCTGTATGAATCAAAATTCAAATTCAAATTTAATGAATTTATATGCTGCCGAATCCCTAAGGACTCCGGGCGGTTTACAGAATACATCTCTAAAAAAGATAAAAGTTAAAAAAATAGAGAAGAAAAGCAGAGTAAAAAATACTTCATGCACTCAATCTAGGCGGGGTTGGACCTCATTCATGAGGTCAACAGCCCCAGGCCTGCCGGAAAAGCCAGGTTTTAGTAGCCTTTTGGAAGGCCGAGAGAGTGGGAAGGGTCTGGATCTCTGTATTACTGTGCATTACTGAAACCTGGCTGGGCCCGGAGGGAGGAGTCCCCCTCACAGAGAGGTGCCCAGAGGGTTTTCAGGTGCTTCATCAGCCGCGACCCCAAAAAGGGGTGGGATGTGGCTATTGTTATCCGAGAGTCTCTAGTACCTCATAGGATCCCTGCTCCAGAGCTTGTTGGGTGTGAGTCCTTGCTGGTGAAGTTGGACCTCAAGGTTCAAGTGTGCTTGCTGTTAACATACCTGCCTCCCAACAGCGTTGCAGCAGCCCTCCCCTCGCTCCTCGAGTCAGTAGCTGAGCTGGCAATTGAGTTCCCCAGGCTTATGGTTCTGGGGGATTTCAATCTGCCTTCGCTCGGTGAACACTCTGATGGAGGGCAGGAGTTCATGGCTTCCATGACAGCCATGGGCTTGACCCAAGTAATTCGGGGCCCGACTCACTTGGCGGGTCACATGCTCGACCTCATATTCCTCTCGGAGCTGTGGAGTTGTGATCTTGGTTTGAGGGGTAACGAGATCTTGCCCCTGTCATGGTCGGACCACTACCTACTGAGGCTTGACTTTCGGAGACCAAACCCCCACTGTAGGGAGGAAGAACCGATTAGGTGGTTTGATTAGGCTGAGAGAGTGGGAAAGGTCTGGATCTCTGGGGGTAGATCGTTCCATAGGGTCGGAGCAGCTACACAGAAGGCCCTCCCCCAAGGAGTCACCAGATAACATTGTCTGGTCAACGGAGAAGGCCCATCCTGTATGATCTTGTATGATCTTATTGGCCGTTGTTCTTTTTGTTCCTTATTAGAATAGAATTTCATTTGAACTTTCCTATGGCTGCTGATTGGAGCTGCTGGCTGGAAGGGGGGAAGCAGAGAGACAAAGGGGAGTAGGTAGTGGCCCTTTAACTCCATTTCATTTGAGGTTTCCCGTGGATGGTGTTTGGAGCTTGTATTGTATAGAATAACAGAGTTGGAAGGGACCTCGGAGGTCTTCTACTCCAACCCCCTGCTCAGGCAGGAAACCCTACACCACTTCAGACAAATGGTTATCTAACCTCTTCTTAAAGATTTTGTGTTGGAGCATTTACAACTTCTGGAGGCAAGTTTGTCCACTGATTAATTGTTCTAAAGGTCAGGAAATTTCTCTTTAGTTCTAAGTTTCTTCCCTCCTTGATTAATTTCCACTCATTGCTTCTTTTCCTACCTCAGGTGCTTTGGAGAATAACTTGACTCCCTCTTCTTTGTGGCAGCTTCTGAGATATTGGAGCACTGCTATCATGTCTCCCCCAGTCCTTCTTTTCATTAAACTAGACATGCCCAGTTCATGCAACTGTTCCTCACATGTTTTAGCCTCCAATCCCCTAATCATCTTTGTTGCTCTTCTCTGCACACTTTCCAGATTTTATCAGTCTTATCATATTTTTCCTACAGTTAAGATGGGGCCTCAGTAGGATAATGTATCATTTGGGGGAAAAGATACAAGTTATTTCTCATAAGAAAGTACCCCTATTGAAATAAAGAACATATATTTACCAACAGCTTTTATTTCTACATAGGGCCCTGGACTTCAGTGGGGAGAACTGGAAGACATGGGATGAAAAAGGCCACATGATGCTTGCTGACAATAGATATATTGTTTGAATTTCTATACCATCCAACTCAACAAGAGACTTTTATTATAACAAATAAGCACCTGATAAGGCATTATTTAATGGACATGTTCCTGTTTCTCTGCCATCATGTTTTAGAAATGTCATCAGATACTAAATAAATAGCTTTCCTATGCCTGCCTTAGTTATACATTCTTGTTCCTTACTATATTTTCTCTACAATTCAGATCTGGCCTCAGTAGAATAATGTAGCATTTGGGGAGAAAGATACAAGCCAAGAGACCAGCCCCAGATGCCAAAATGGAGAAGATCTCCACAGCCACCATGGACTTCCCTTTGGTGCTTAGGTAGGTGGGGAGGAAGCTGATCCAAACACTACAAAAGACCAGCATGCTGAAAGTAATGAACTTGGCTTCATTAAAACTATCAGGCAATTTCCTAGCCAGAAAGGCCACAGTGAAACTAATGAGGGCCAAGAAACCCAGGTAGGCGAGGACAGCATAAAACATTAAAACAGAGCCTTCATTACATTCCAAGATGGCCTCTCCAACCAGCTGGAAAATGGGGGAGAGGTTGCCAACCAAACAACACAAAGAATTGCTTGGATCAGGGGACAGCCTAAGACAATGGAGTTGGTCAGTGGTTTTCCTAAAAATTTCCTTGCCCTGTTCCCTGGCTTGGTGGCCATGAAAGCCAGAACCACCATGACAGTTTTTGCCAACACAGAGGAAACTGCAAGGGAAAAGAGAATGGCAAAGACAGTTTGTCGGAAAATACAGGTAACCTTCCTGGGCCGACCAATGAAGAGGAAAGAGCAGAGGAAGCAGAACAGAAGGGAGACCAGGAGGATGTATGTCAGATCTCGGTTGTTGGCCTTGACGATTGGTGTGTCACGATGTTTAAGAAAAATTGCCAGAACTGCCAGCGTGATCATAGACAGAGAAAGTGCAAGGGAAGCTAAAATGTATCCCAGGGGATCCTGATAGGTGAGGAAGTGGATCTTCTTTGCAATGCAATGGTCCTTGTCCATGTTGGGGTATTGGTCTTCTGGGCAAGGATCACAGGAAGCTGCATCTGAAATCAATAGTCACTTTATATTACATGGTATCTCAAAAAGGGTCAATCATTCCTTAATGCTGGTAACTCCGAGGATACATTAGCCAGAGGGAAAAATGCTTTTAGGCTCAACTTCCCTGCTTCCTCTTTTGCATCTACCCATTCAGACCTTTTTGGCAGAGAAGGGCAGGCAGAGATAGCTAGATTGATCTTCCATTTCTCCATCAATTTCCTGGGAGACTGATAGTGCTGACAGAGGAAGCACATCTGAAATAATGAAAATTAAAGTTTGACATTCACAGTCCTCTTCTTCATCAAAAGATTGGTAGCTGGATTTCCCAGTGGGTTGTTAAGTGAAAGACTAGAAAGTCTTGCAGGGAAGTCATAAATTATGCCCTGAAACTGCCCTGCATTAAATTGCTGAGGAGAAGGAAAGAATGGAAGGGGTGAATGGGCAGGCAGTTTAGATCCATGAACTCAGAGGTTCTGCTGAAAAGTGTGAATATTTTGAAGAATGTGAATATACCAAAAATGACAAAAAAAAAAATGGTTGTCCCCAAGATGTTTTGCATCTCATCCAAGAAGCTTCGTCAGCTCTGACCAGATGATGGTCCCAAAGGTGCTTTTTCAAGAGACAACTGGACTTTCTGGCTTTTCTTTGTGAGCTGAAGAAGTTTCTTGGATGAGAAGTGACACATCTTCAAAGAAAAAACAGAAATTCTGGTTGCCTCTTGAAAAAGCATGTTTGAGACAGCCATGACCTTGATGACTGAGAATCTCCATAGACATTCAACAAAATGGATATTTGTTTCTACTGAATGGCTCCCTTGATCCTGGAAGATCTACTTTTGAAGTGTGTTCTACCTGTCTGATTAGAAATGGTCCCTCCTGGACAAGGGGCACATTGATAGCAGCAAACCTGCTTGCCCTCTGGAACTCTTCTCCTCTCTCCTGCCTGGCACCTCTTCATGCCACACCTGGCAAAGGGCACTTTCTAAAAGAGAAGAGAGAAATATTTGGCCTCGGTGACAAATATGCTTCATTTTTTCATTTGTATATTTCTGTTTCTTCCTACTGTTATGTAGGGTCTACTAGAAACTAGGAAAAGCTCCTAGGGGGATTAAGGTCAATCCCACTCTAAACTACCAATGAGTGCTGAAGATTGGAACTGGGACTTGGCATGCAAAAAGGCTTGTGAATAGAATAGAATTCTTGGCCAAGTGTGATTGGACACACAAGAAATTTGTCTTGGGTGCATATGCTCTCAGTGTACATAAAAAGATAAGATATATTCATCAAGAATCATAGAGTACAGCACTTAATGATAGTCATAGGGTACAAATAAGCAATCAGGAAACAATCAATATCAATATAAATCGTAAAGATACAAACAACAAAGTTACAGTCATGCAGTCATAAGTAGGAGGAGTTGGGGGATAGGAACCAGGGATGGGTTGCTGCTTGCATTACTGGCAGTTTGGCATGCTATTTTTTTTGTACGCACGTGAAATGCACTCTCCATGTTAGAAAAGGGAAAAAAATACATTTTTGCAATGAAGATTGTTCTGCGCATGCACAGAACCAAAAATCAAGATGGCACCGCGGCCAATAGAACTGTTTCAGGGGCGTGGCAGGCCACGTTACTACCTACTCGGCTGAACTGGTCCAAACCAGTAGGAACCCACCTCTGATAGGAACAATGAGATGACTAGAATTGAGCTATTGATTTTCTAAAAGAAACAATCATGAGGTCCAACAAAATAGGAATGTCTATGGAAACCACTGTTGGCTGTTCTAACTGCATCCTGGGTTTCAAGCAGAACTTCCTCCTGATCTCAACCCTTTTTGATCTATCACAAATCAGTTACACGCAAAGCAAGTTTTTCATCAAATGTGTCTGCCCCCCCCGCCCCCCCCGATTCAATAGGCCTGTTTTCCAGTTAGGAGGATATTTTGCATCCCTGGAAGACAATGATTTTTTTTTGGGGGGGGGTAAATTTAGGGAACATTTCAGCTCACCTTTCCCCCCCAGACAATTGCGTCAGAATTAATAGTGAAATCCTGGCCTGAAGGAGCCCTGGGGTCTATTTGCCCAACTTTCACAGGGACTAAAGATAGATTGGGGAGGAAAACCCAGTTGAGAAGATCATAACCAGCAGACCCCAGTCCATTTTCTGAGAAGGAGACTTCCTCTCCAGCACTGTTGTTGAACTTCACATGGCTAAAATAAGGAAGAAGCTGAAAGAAAAGAGATTTTCAGAAATTGGAGTAATTGGTTGAAAGTCACAAATGAGACATCATGGCTTCTATCATTCTGTCATTCTCTTAAGCGATGCATTTATGTTTGAGAATCTAGTTTTATTGGTGGAGCTCTGAACAATGAGGAATACTACAAAATTTTAACTACATTTGGCATTTTTTATCCTGGCATCATCAACCACGGTTTTGTCAGAATGATATCTACAGACAGAGATTCCAATGCCACATTCCAAAATTCAGTGCGTGGTTTTTACCTCTGTGATGTTTAACTATATATATTTAAATCTTGACTTTGGCCCAGGGTATTGAAATTGACATATTTAGGAATAATGACATTGTACACATTGACATTGAGTCTACATTGATGAGTCTTTGGGCCATATAAAAATGCAAAGTTCCAGAAAGAAATTCTTACTACAATTTATAAAAGCAATATAAAATCTGGATTTTATATTGCTTTTATCAAATTCCATTTGATAAAATACAATTCAAAATGGAATTGGAATCAAATATGATTTAAAATGGGATTGGTATCAAATATAATAATTTAAGTTATAGATAAAACATGATAAAATTATATTTCTGTGTCACCCCTGCAATCAACCCCAATCAGTCCCACATATGCAGATCTCAACTGAACCATTTTGTTTAAGGGCTGTGCTGTGTTAAATGTTATTTTCCAATTCTGGCTGCACATAAGGGAAGTTGTTTTGATATGGAGATCCCAATGGTTCATTCATTTGGTATATGGACCAAGGTACGTGTCTCTCACCTCCTTATACAAGCAACAATTAAATAGGATGTGAGCCAGGTCTTTTACTTCTGCTGCTCCACAAATGCAGACACACTCATTGTAGGGTATAGAATGGAATCTTCCATAGCTGACCATTGTGTCAAACTGTTTGAAGCTCATTCATGTAAATATCTCCCTAAGATGTTAATTAAGTAATTTCTATCACCACAACATACAATACCAATGATTTTCCCTAGCCAAAAGTCAAGGAGAAAAGAATGCAGGAACAATATCCAACAAGTAGGGCCATTTGGAAGGAATTCCCTGCCCTGGTTTGTTATTTCACTATCCAAAGAGGTCCACATTTTAGCCTTTGATGCAGAACAGTCGGTTTAATTTCTTTAAATGTTGCTGCGTGTTCTGAGGTTACAAAATCTGCTTTTCACACAAGAAGAATGGCAATACAACAAATGGCAAGCAAAAACCCAAAACTCCATAGTGAAGAAACACTGAAGAGCACAGGAGATGGGAGGAAGAAGGAAGTAGAGAATTAAAAGAAGGATGAGGTGTTTGGTCAAGTTAACAATGGGACCCTGAAGCTACCACATTGTGTAAGATGTAGTTGAGCCTTTCAATCTTACAAGCTTTCCTGAGATGTAGACCAGTTACAGCCATGAGGTCACAAAGAATTGTTTCCTCCCAAGAAATTGTTTCCAGTCCCAATGCACAGGTACAGTATATATGGTACATTGTTCAATAGTAGTAACTGTGAGAGGGATCTTGGAGTCCTAGTGGACAACCTTTAAATATGAGCCAGCCATGTGCCGCAGCTGCCAAAAAAGCCAACACAGTTCTAGGCTGCATAAACAGAGGAAAAGAATCAAGATCATGTGAAGTGTTAATACCAGTTTCTAAGGCCTTGGTAAGGCCACACTTGGAATACTGCATCCAGTTTTGGTCACCACGATGTAAAAAAGATGTGAAGACTCTATAAAGAGTGCAGAGAAGAGCCACAAAGATGATTATAGGCTCAAATATATGAAGAACGGTTGGAGGAACTGGGTATGTCTAGTTTACTGAAAAGAAGGACTAGGGGAGACATGATAGCAGTGTTCTGATATCTCAGGGCTGCCACAAAGAAGAGGGAGTCAAGCTGTTCTCCAAAGAACCTAAGGGTAGAGCAAGAAGCAAGGGGTGGAAACTCATCAAGGAGAGAAGCAACTTAGAACTTGGAAAAGCTCCAACACTGGAAGTTTTTAAGAAGAAGTAAGATAACCTGAAGTGGTGTAGGATTTCCTGCCTAGGCAGTGGGTTGGACCAAAAGACCTCCAAAGTCTCTTCCAACTCTGTTATTCTATTATACTATGAGTAGCAGGCTTCATCTTCCTGCCTTCTTAGGAAGAGCCACCAGCTACCTATTTTGCCTTGTGATAGATCAGAAGTCAAAGGAAGAAATCATCAACCTCGTACAAAGAATAAACTGCACTGAAAGGTATAGAAAGATGAGTATCTGTATACTGTGTATATACGTACAATGACAATAAAGTTTATAAAGTATAAAGAGTAAAGCCACACCTTGGAGGTCATTGGCCCCTCCCATGGGAAATACAAGAGGAGCGAAGGGAGAGTGAGCTTTTGCAGGAAACAATTCATTCTGTCGTTTCAAGAGTGGAAACTTCTGTTTGTGACTATAAGAGACTCTGTGCCAAATTTGCCTTGCCCTGAATTTGGAAACTAGTCCATATGGATAAACGTTCCTCTGAAAGACTGTTTGCTAAGCCTTGCTGGCTGTGAATGAAAGGAATTCACAGCCATCTAAATAAAAGAGGTTTTGTCGGGACCAAGTCTTTGCTTCTTGCTTTCAAAGGAAGCCTGGGTCAGAACACCTACAGGAATCCCATAGACAACTGGTTTGGTTTATTTCTCTTCACTCCTTCCTCCCATGTCTTTTCAAAATAATATTATATTTAATTCACTTTGGTTTTGGTATTGAAGTTACTATTCCAATCTGGTTTGATGCAGATTTGATGCAGGGATATGATATGGTACAGATATTTAATTGAAGAAATACACATTGGAAACTTCCTCTCTAAAGATCTGCAAAATGGATAAAAAAATATACAGGGATTACCTGCCAGGACTGGACATTTGAGATCTTCTTTCCCAGCCTCATCATTGTTGGTCGCACTCCTAATCCATGCATTACATGCAATGTGTGTGCCACAGCATAAATGGCATTGTAAATATTGTAACTTTCTCCTGTCATGCTTGTTTCAAACACATAAGGTGGGACATTCTGTAAATTCTCCTTTCCTGTACATTGTTTTCTCCCTGTTTGAGATCTCACTCCTGGTTTGTTGATCTTGCAGTCAAATATCAGTTCCCACCATACTGGGAGAAACATATCTCCTTGTGGGTTCAAAGGGTCTAAAGACATGAGATGACGGCTGAATTCTGAGACATCCCCAGTGTGGTCCCTAAAATGCAAAGCCCCATGGAAGGGCTTTATAGCTTGCAATATATATTTAGAGCTTATTGAAATAATTTTCCAATTGGATGTAAAGATCCAGACTTTGAGAAGTGGTGCATTTTCCTTCTTTTGATAAGCCAACAATATCACCTGTATGTCTTTAAAGATACTGGAATCATCAAACAAGATAATTATTTCAGCTTTAGACCAAAGGTTGAAAATATAAGAGAACCCTCGAAAACCACGAAAATCCAATTTAATCATTTCAGTGAAAACCAGGCAGATCTCCCTTTCTTTCAGCCTTGGTGTAAGAGATGAGACGAAATGTTCTCCATTGTCAGCTTCAGGTGCCATCAGCCCAACCCAGTTCCACTGGAAGTACAGGAGCAGCTGGACTAAACCCACATACTGAGCAGATTCACTGGGATTAATCCGGAAAAAGGAAGGATAAACTCTTCTCTCTCCCTGAGATAACTCAAAGCCAACACCAAGCTGGAGAAAGGGAGAATCTTCTTTAAGAGAGAAAGTACAGTTTAATGGTAACTTTAGAGATCACCATTGTGTGCTTGATTGCCCCACTAGTCAGCCTGTCTCATTATGTCTAGTTTACCCGGGAATAGTCAACCTATCTCATTATGAACTGGGCATGTCCAGTTTAATGAAAAGAAGGACTAATCAAGGAGAGAAGCAACTTAGAACTAAGGAGAAATTTTCTAACAGTTAGACCAATTAATCAGTGGAACAACTTGCCTCCAGAAGTTGTGAATGCTCCAACACTGGAACTCTTTAAGAAGATTTTAGCTAGCCTGAATTGGTGTAGTGCTTCCTGCCTAGGCAAGGGGTTGGACTAGAGATGTCCAAAGACCCTTCCAACTCTGTTATTTTATTATATTATGAGTGACAGGTTTCATCTTCCTCCCTTCTTAGGAAGAGCCACCAGTTACCTGTTTTCCCTAGTTGTGATAGATCAGAAGTCAAGGGAACAAATCCTAAATCTGATACAGAGAATAAACTGCACTGAAAGGTGGAAGAAGATGATAAACTTTCACAAAAGTTAGGATGTGATTCCTCTTGGCAAGTGCAGCATTTGGGATTTATATCAATATCTCTTTGATGTTATATCAATACTTTTCTTAGCATATAAAATATAAAAATCAATTCATCCATAACATGGATTATATAAGTCAAATATCCCTGATGTGTCGCTTCCCCTCACTTCATGTCTTCATCTTTGGCTTCTGAGTGTCCTTCCCAAATTGTTGAGGATCTGTAAACTGCTTAGAGAGGGCTGTAAGGGACTGTGAAATGGTATATCTCTCAGTGGTATTGCTATGGCTATGGATATCTTGACAACATATAAAATATAAAAATCAATTCACCTAGAACATGGATTATCCAAGTCATATACCCCAAATGCCCACCCCCCTAAAAAAAAACCTTCTTTGGCTTCTGTGTCTCTTTCTGTTGTTTGTCTCCTGTACATACTTCTATAAAACTGAAGAAGATTCTTGCATGAGAAGCAAAACCTTTTCCAAGGAAAAACAAAGTCCAGTTACCTTTTGAAAAAGCATTTTTGGGACAACCGTGAACCTGGATGGCTGAGAATCTCCATAGACATTCAACTGTAGAATGGATTATCTAAGTCCTTTACCCCACAACACCTTTGTTTTCATTCTTAGACTCTCTCTGTGTTTCTGCTATTTAAGTACTCCATACAGTAGCCAGGTCAGCCTCCTTACCTGTGGGACCTTGTAGATGCTGAAGATGGAGGCCATCTGCCTTGAAGATTTGGGGTTGTCACCTCCAATGACAGAGAGCAGAGTGTCCTGCCTGTCACATTTATAACCTGGGACCATTCGGCCTTGGGTGGAGAGCAGAGAGAGGCTGAATGCGAATATATTCCTCTCCATCTTCAGATTGTCATGCAAGTGGAATCCAAGTGTAATGTTGGGGAGGAGAACTGGATCCTTATTCACCTCTGTGACAGCAAACATCAAGGCCAGGAAGAGCTGGTAGTTTTTGGGTAGGGATCTATAGTGAGAAAAAGATTGGGGAACATTATAGGAAAGATCTTGTCTGCTGGTGGAGTTGGCTTTGACTTTTGTGTCTGTCCTTGCAGCAGTAAGTCACAAAGTTCCATTGGGTTGTCTTGGCTTTTATAAGGATGTTCTTTGATTGCACTTGGGTGGATTTCTGAGAAAGGAGACAAGTCTGTGTGTCTATATCCCAGATCATTTTACACCCCTCTATTTTCCGTCCTTTCTTCACTTTCCTCCAGTGGCTGAAATCCTCCTCAATTGCTCCTCTTCCTCCCTCATCAGTTTATTCCTCTCTCGGAGCAGCCTCTACAGGTTTGAGGAGAAGACTCCACAACTCAGACTTCCTAAGGGCCATTCTTCATGAGCTTTGCTGATTCATAAACGGAGGGTTGGTTTTTTAAATTATGACTTTATGTCCAAATTAATATTATGCCAACTTCTTCATTAGACTAGCAGAGTCTTTTAGATGTTGTCCTTCTTGAGTTTTATGCCATCTTCCTCAGGAAAACAGTTCGGGGAAAAACTGGGAATTCTAAACTATTTCTTGACTTTGCCTCTTTATTGAGAATGGGACAAAGATGTAAAGACCACTAGAAGAAATATCTCTGAAAGTAGCCTCTGGAGAGAGAAAATGAGAGACAGACATAGACATAGAGAGGCAGAGACAGAGAGAGAGACTGAGAGAGAAAGACAGACAGACAGACAGAGAGACAGAGAGACAGACAGACAGACAGAGAGACTGAGAGCAGGGGGAGGAAGGCAGGGACAGAGACAGAAACTGAGAGACATAGAGAAAACAATCTTCCCCTCCAGGTGAAACTTACGCTCTATGATTCAAAACCAGGAATGGGTCCCCTTGGAAATCTGGGAGACTGAAGGGCACAGAAGCTTCTAGAGGTAAATTCCCCCCAATAATCAGATCACTGGGCCTGTAATATTCCCGTCCATTCTGAAACTTTAAATGTTTTTGCGACACACATACACTTTGCATCCTCTTAGTAGTAGCTGGAGGCAGGAGCCAGAAGAGCAGCAGCAGGAGAGGCAGCCCAGTCATTCTTCTCACTTTTCTTCCTAGATCAGAAATCAAGGTGTGGGCAGAAGCTGAATTGCAGGAAGCACTTGAAATCTCAGCAGAGTTTCAGTGGAATAGAGACTGCCTTGCCAGCTGGATGGCCTCAGGGCAAATGTATCTGTCTCTTTCCCCTAACACATTTGTATTGTATCACTTTAGTTCCTCCAATCTATCTTATTCTGAAATTAAACCATGTGCTGTATTTCATTTTCTAGATGATCAAAGAGAGTCCCAATCTAGAACTAGAAATTTTCTGACAGAGGGGACAATTAACCAGTGGAACAACTTGCCTCCAGAAGTGCTCCAATTGCTCCATCACAGGAGGCTTTTAAGAAGAGACTGGACAGTCACTTATTTGGAATGGTATATGATCTCCTGCTTGAGCACAGGATTAGGATAGAAGACCTCCAAGGTGCCTTTCAACTCTGTTATTCTGCTATTTTATTTTATTACATTATCTTTTAATATTATTTTAATGGTAAGCTTGCAAAACCTATCAATCAATAAACTACCATGACATCCATCATACATTCTCTTACCTGTCTCTGAGCTTTGACACGAAGGCCAACCAAGTCTCACCAAGCCCTAGGATTAGTTCTTTGCAAGGCCAGGTAACGTCCTCCACCACTGGCAGAATTCAGAACATATTTTTAAAAGCAGGTTTTTACCTTGGAAAATTTTGGTGGGTGAAAATCCACAGGGAATAAAAAAGAATTACTGTTCTTTTGATAATGGCAAGGAAGAGCAATTGTTCTACCCATTGAGCAATAGATGTTGTCTACACACCAGACAGGGGGGGAAAAACATATCTGTGTCTCTTGTTGCTAATCCACAGAGCAGATGGACTTGGGATAATAATAATAATTCTTTATTGTCAGTGCACAACATATATACAATGAGATTGGTTAAGCTTCCACAATGCAACCCCCCCCCCCCAAGACAATAGAACTCACAGTGAAGACAAAGAAAAAATATCCCTGACCCAATAAATCATATTAACAAACACCCAGTCCCATTACACCAGTGTGAACAGGATGCATTTTGAATTTTTGACTTATATAAAGTCAATGGAGAATACCTCTAAACGAGATGGAGTTTGGCCTGAGTCATAGTATGTTCAGAGAGAATGGGTGCTAATGAGCTGTGGTGGCATCAGCTGTACCCTAGGGACTGTGAGAAATCATACCAATGTTTAGATACAATGACTGACTTGGTTATACCAGAAGTGATATTCAGCAGGTTCTGACCCGTTCTAGAGAACTGGTAGTGGAAATTTTGAGAAGTTCAGAGAACTGGTAAATACCACCTCTGATTGGCCCCTTCCCCATCTATTCTCTGACTCCCGAGTCAGTATCCTTCCACTGCCACACCCACAAGCCACGCCCACCAAGCCATGGCTACAAAACCAGTAGTTAAAAAAGTTGAATCCTACCACTGGGTTATACCCACAAGACAGGATACGATATTGGTTGAGTGATCCAATTTATATGATCACCCATCTCAGGCAAAGTCACTCTGGGCAGTGTACAATAATCTAATGAAACTGTAAGTAGAGAAAACCATATATGTTGAAAACCTTTACAGAATAAAAGGATTGGAAATTATAAGAGCAGAACTAAAACAGAAACAAGATTAACAGATGGAGGTATGTTAATAATAATAGAACCAACTCATGACTTCAACTGCCTATTGGGGTCCTCAAGCCAGCTAGCATAACCAGGTCTGAGGGAACTTCGGAAGGTCAGGAGTGACAAAGCCAACCAATGCAGCTGAGAAAGCAGAAGCATAATATGGTCTACCAGAAACATCATAACTGATCTTGCTACTGCATTTTATACCGGATGAAGTATAGCAATACTCTTCAAGGGCAGACCTATACACAGTGGTGGGATTCAGACGGTTTGGACCAGTTTGGGTGAACCAGTTATTAAATGACTGGCTGGCCCTGCCCCTTCCTGCAGTTCCCAAACGCCCTGTTTTGACTTCCAGATAAGTGCAGGGAGGCCTGCTAGGCCCAAAACAGGATGCAGGGGGGTTGCAGGGAGCCCCCCCTGGCCTTTTTTTGCTCATTGGGGGTATCCAGGAGGCCAAGTACTGCCTGTCACACACTCTAGCCTTCCCACCCCCTGTGGCCCACCATGGCAACACCCACCCAGCCAATCATTGGGACAGAGAAATGGTTGTTAAATTATTTGTATCCCACCACTGCCTATACAGAACACCTTGCAATAATCCAACCAAGAGTGGGGCCAAAGAATCCTTCACCCAGGAACGGGTGCAACTAGCACATAAGCAAAGTTGTGACTCCTAAAAAGAACTTCTCCTTGATTCTCAAGCAGGAGTTATGAATGTAGGAGCATCTCCAGATTGTGCACAGGATCTGTTTGGGGCATTGCAAACTTCAACTAGCACCATAGATGGAGTAATCCTAGAACCAGAGTCCCACAAAACCCAAATCTTGCTGAGGTTCATCAGAAGCCTGTTTTTAAGCATTCAAACACTCAAAGCCTCCCAATAGCAGGACAGAATATGCACTTAATTTACCAGAAGCAAAGATGTGCAATTAGATTTCATCACTATATTGAGGATAACTCACCACATGGAGATGGATGAGCTTACTCTGGGGTCTTATGGAGATGTTGAATAGGAAAGGGGACAGCACTGACCTTTGTGGCTCATCACAAAAAATGGTCAATGAACAGTGGAAAGAACTGGGCATGGCTAGTCTAGTGAAGAGAAGGACCAGGCGAGACATGATAGCAGCCTTCCAATATCTCAGGGGCTGCCACAGAGAGGAGAGAGTTAAGCTATTTTACAAAGCACCCAAAAGCCAGAAAAGGAATAATAGGTGGAAACTGATCAAGGAGACATTCAAATTGGAAATAAGGAGAATTTTTCTGGCATTAAGAGCAATCAACCAAAAGAACAGAAGTTGCCTTCAGAGGTTCTGGGAGCTTCATCACAGATTAACAGAGTCAGAAGGGACCTTGTAGGTCATCTAGTCCAACCTCCTGCCCAAGCAGGAGGCCCTACACCATTTCTGACAGATGGAAGTTCAATCTCTTTTTGAAAGCTTCCAGTGAAAGCAGTGGTGGGGTCTGCAGGAATCATTCCTACCCAGGTGCAGCAAATTCCAGTGGGCTGGATGCGGGTATGAAGGGCCTGGCTTCACAGTACTTCCTTGCTCAGTTTGAGAACTTCATCCAGCCTTCCAGAGTTCACTGTGCTGGGGCAGGAATGATTCCCACGGACTTTACTGCTGCTTGAGCAGGGTGTCAACTTATAAAGCATTTCTATCTCTGTTATCAAGTTGACATTGGAGGAAAGAGGGGAGAGAATTCCACACATACCTTCGGCTAGAGTCAGATCCCAGATTACTACAGCAGCTTGTGAGGCACAAAATTTTACAACCTGCATCATTGGCAAATGTGATTTATGACACAGACTAAGGGGCAGGGAGAAACAGGGGTAAAGTTCTATCATAATTTAACTGATGTCAGATCTGACTTCACGTGGGTATTGCCGAGATGGTGTTCCTAATAAATGACTGGAGTTCATTTGAAACTTGGCTCGAGGCTCGTAAGTTAATTAGGACATCTTTCGGAAACCTGACACAGAGAGGATGATGCTGAAGAGGAGAAAAACCGTGAGGTTTTGTGCCAGGCGGCTGACCCTGCAGTGGCAACTTGAATGTCCCAACTAAAGTAGTGCTCGCTGTGAATCACCAATGTTGGCTCTGACAACTTCTGTGGAAGGCTTTCTGAGGCCCTTCCACAGCTCCTTTTTGATCTTGCCCACTTTCAGGATAGCAGCCCCCTGAACCATGTACTCCACTGCCTTGACCTGCCATTTCATAGATTCCAACGTAAGGATCTTTTTGCATGGCACTTTCTCTTTCGGCTCCAGCACGGGGGCCGTGGCTGCAGAACTGCTCCAACCAGCCAGCCTAACAAAGCTCAGCTGGCAGCTGTGTACCCACTGGCATCTGAGTGATGCTACGTGGGGCATTGAGTGACTATCAGCCGCATGGCTCTTTGCTGGGGTTCAAGCACACAGCCTCAACTCTTCATTCAGGGAAGTGAGGGTGAGTGGCACGATGGTGGGAGAGAAGATCGCTGCTTGCAAGCAGACAAGCAGAGGTAGCAAGTGTATGCCACGCCATGGGAAAAATGGGCTGTCCTGTTGTCCCACAGAGCCTCCTGCCACTTGAGGGGGGGCAGGAGAATGGTGAGATTCAGAGAAGAGGCCAGGTGGAGCTGTCTGACTAGGGAGGGGGGGATCATGCTGCCCAGAAGCTGCCCCCACCACTGCCAGAAGTTTGGGTGCCTTGGCTAAAGCACAGATTTTTGTTATTGTGTGCAGAAAAAGAAAAACAAAAAAGTTTGTGGGACTAAAAGAAAAAACTGGATCAATTCCAACTTTAAGAGATTTAATATTCTAGAGTAACACCAAATTTCTAAGAATTTCCCCTACAAAAAATCTCTTCTCTGCTAAAGTTCATAGAAGTTGCTCCTCTCACAACAAGGTATTCAGTGTAAAACATTGCAAAGTAAATGCATGGTGCGGGTCAGGCAGTCTGCTAAGCCATAGAAACTAAACCAAAGTTAAAATGAAGTGAGTTGAGTGTCTTTTCAAAAATTAACGCAAGTTCAGAATGTATGGGGAGACTTGCCCTGTAACAGTTCATAATAATATGTAAGTGCCCTGTAGAATAACAACATTGGAATTTAGAAAAATAATCATATTGGAAAGTAGAAAAACAAACACATAAATAAATATTTTTTTTAAAGGATGGGATTTGTAGACCCCAGAAATGATCAAGATCTCGAATCTTCTTAGAAATACAACATCTGGTTACCTTTCAAAGCATTAGTTTCATCCTTGAAAGGCCTGAATGATCTGTCACAGAGGAACCAACAATTCCATTTTGTCCAAACACTTTTGTCCAAAACTGAAGCCTATGAAGGTGCTCAGGCCCTGCTCTTTTCTTGCTGGCCTGTTTTGCCTAAGGGAGCTTCCCTTCAGAAATTGGATCTGCTCCATGTTCCCCAGGGTATTTATAAATAAATATTCTGGAACACATTTGGTGAACTCTTCCTCTCAATTTTATTAGTTGTCTAATTATTTATACAGTAACTGAAGACTGATTTTTGTTACAAATGAAGAAAGGAAGTGCTATTAAAACTTTCCATATTTTTCCTCCTTGTAGACAGTTGTTTCTTCCACCAAACCCTTGTGCCAAAAAATAGTTCCCTTTCCCATTTTCAGATTCTTTTGAGGGACTCTCATAAACTTCCTCCAACCAGGACTTTCTCAGTATCTTCTCAACCATGTTTGATTGTTCATCAATGTTTATTCCTCAGAGGAGATTGTCCACTATGTCTCTAAATCCATTTGAATGTGTCTTCGTTGTTCCACCCCATTCCCTGACTTTACTGGATGCTCTACATTTGTCCATCTTTTAAGGCCTGAATTGCTCCAGATGGTCACAGGGAACAAAAGTTCTGCAGTTCTCTGACAAGGGCTGCGTGTGAATTGTTCATTAGATTTCTCTTTCAAACACAACTTTCTTGAAGTTTGATATGTGATTATATCACATATGGTCAGACAGTTAGATGACAGAATAGGATAGGATAGGATAGGATAGGATAGGATAGGATAGGATAGGATAGGATAGGATAGGATAGGATAGGATAGGACAGGACAGAGCAGAGCAGAGCAGAACAGAACAGAATAGAATAAAATTCTTTATTGGCCAAGTGTGATTGGACACACAAGGAATTTGTCCTTGGTGCACATGCTCTCAGTGTACATCAAAAGACATGAAAAGATACATTCATCAAGAATCATAAGGTGCGGCACTTCATGACAGTCATAGGGTACAAATAAGCAATCAGAAAACAATCAATATGAATATAAACAATAAGGATATAAGCAATAAAGTTACAGTCCTGCAGTCATAAGTGGGAGGAGATGGGTGATAGCAATGATGAGAGGACTAATAGTAATAGTAATGCAGTCTTAGTGAATGGTTTGACAGTGGTGAGGGAATTATTTGTTTAGCAGAGTGATGGTGTTTGGGGAAAAACTTTCCTTGTATCTAAACATGACAGCTAAAGATGCAGATTTTTTTCAAATATGTGTGTGTGTGTGTGTGTGTGTCTGTGTGTGTGTGTGTATGTATCAAATCTATGGAGAATTTGTTGCAAATCATTTGAGATTTTAGACAACATACCACTGTCTATATATAAGAGTATGCAGAATTTTGCCTTCCCCAATAACCAATTTCTAGGCATTTCCTTTATTCTTATCTATCAGTTCATTAAACAAGCAACAGGATATCACACAATGGTGTCTTCCTCCCTGAACATGAAAAAGTCGCAATGTATTTCATTTTTTCTCCCCACCCCATCCTTCCTCCCTCTCTTCCAACCAAGCATCTTCCTTCTTCACAATATTTGAAAAGGATAAAAAAAATACTACCAACAGTAGAAGACGGAATATATCCATTAATAACTATTTTACATGATCGTGTCTATTAATGATGTTCTCCATTAAGTATAGAGAGAGCAAAAAATGTAGCTCATTTAAACTGCAGAATTAAAAGAACTCTAATAAACATTTGAATGAAAAAGTTGGCAGGGAACTTGGCAAAGCCAAGTTGCAAACAAACATGCTTCAAAACAATCCAACATAGTGAAACAAACCCACCATATTTATAAAGCTACTTTTGATGATAATAGACCTTTAACATCAAATCATATTTCCAAGTTGTTCATGGGGCCTCACTGGGGTGAACGGACATCAATGAAAAATAAAAATGTGGTTGATTAACAAATAGTCTGTGATTATTTACATCACTTCATTTCCAATTATTTAAAGAACTAGCTATCCTCTCATGTCACAACTTTTTTTAGAAATCAGATCAAGTACAAAAATAACCTAAAGTCAAATTAAAATTTTCAAATCTCTGCATAAATCAGAGATTTTTGTGTCTCATGATATTTTCTCTACAATTAAGATGGGGTCTCAGTAGGATAATATAACATTTGGGGAAAAAGATGCAAGCCAAGAGACCAGCCCCAGAAGCCAAGATGGAGAAGATTTCCACAGCTACCATGGACTTCCCTTTGGTGCTCAGGTAGGTGGGGAGGAAGGTGATCCAAACACTGCAAAAGACCAACATACTAAAAGTAATGAACTTGGCTTCGTTAAAACTGTTGGGCAACTTCCTAGCCAGAAAGGCCACCATGAAACTGATAATAGCCAGGAAACCCAGGAAGGCAAGGACAGCATAAAACATTGATGCTAAGCCTTCATTACATTCCAAGATGGCCTCTCCAACCAAGGAGTGGAAGTCCAAGTTGGGAAATGGGGGATAGGTTACCAACCAGATTGCACAAATAATTGCTTGGACCAGGGGACAGACTGAGACAATAGAGTTGGTCAGAGGCTTTCCTAAGAATTTATTTGTTCTATTCCCTGGTTTGGTTGCCATGAAGGCCAAAACTACCATGACAGTTTTTGCCAACACAGAGGAAACTGCAAGGGAAAACAGAATGGCAAAGGAAGTTTGTCGAAAGAGACAGATGAGCTTCCCAAGTCGACCAATGAAGAGGAAAGAGCAGAGGAAGCAGAGCAGCAGAGACACAAGGAGGATGTAGGTGAGGTCTCGGTTGTTGGCCTTGACAATTGGTGTGTCACGATGTTTAAGGAAAACCACAAGGACTGTAGATGTGGTCACAAAGAGAAAAAGAATGAGAGAAACTAAAGCGTATCATAAGTTATCTTGATAGGCAAGGAAGTGGAGCTTCTTGGCAATGCAATGGTTCTTGCTCTCATGGGGATATTGGTCTTCTGGGCAAGGGTCACACTGGACTGCATCTGAAATCAAAAGTCTTTGTCTGAACATGCTTTCCCCTTCTCTGCAATGACCAACCCACAAAGATAAAGATGGAATGACCCACTGTGCTAACTGTAGTGCATTATAAAGGGCAAACTACACTTCATTCATGATGACCCTGAGATCTATTCAGCTCCAGCTGGTCAATTTGGTGGAGGAAAATAAAAGCTCCCTCCAGTCTTTAGACACTTCCATGATTCCTGTGGTTTTTACTGCGAGACAGATTGCCAACTGTTGTTTACCCCAGTTTCTACTGGAACCCACAGAAGACCGATAGTCCTGTCAGCCAGCAATCCTGCTCATTTGTTTATATGTGTCTCATCTGCTTCACCTTCAGAGATTTTTGCAGGAAAGTTCAGCAAACATAGATAGTGGGGCCTTCGGTTTTCTCCAAAAGTTCTAACAATTTCCTGGCAGGTTCATAATACTGAAAGAACAAGCAACTCCCACCCCACCAAATAATAAAGCTTAAACCCCATACCACACCCCTTCAGGAAAAATGGGTAGTTGGATTTTTTTCAATGTGATGTGACAGCAGGAATGGGAATTCTGGTAGGGAAACTTAAAATTTTGGCATGAAACTACCCTGCATTAATAGCTGAGAGGTGGGAAGATGGTCCATGGGGTTAAGAAAGGTCAGAACCATCAACTAAAAGTTCTGCTGAGACCTATGAACAGGTTGATTAAGGCTGATAAAGTTTGATTAGGTTGATTAAGTAGATTAACTAGGTTGATTAAGTTTGACCAAAGTTATTGTGGGTTCTTTCCAAAGCCTTCTGTGGAAACCCTAGAAACTATCAAAAGCTGTTTAAAACTTTCCTATCACTTCTCCTTTTTCAAGATGGTTATAATTGTTTCTTTTTTCTTAGCGAAGAAAGCTTGTAAGGCAGAAAACTCAGAACAGCAATGCAATTCTTCTGATTTGTAGATTTCTTCCTTTCATCTTGGGATAATATGTCATTGTTGGTTCATTCATTCACTCAGACCTTCATTTAGGGCTAAGACTGGCTATTCCCCTAAAAGACATGGAAAATTTACCCCCATAATCTAGAAAAACTGCTGCTAATAGCAATAGCAATAGCAGTAGACTTATATACCGCTTCATAGGCCTTTCAGGCCTCTCTAAGCGGTTTACAGAGAGTCAGCATATTGCCCCCAACAATCTGGGTCCTCATTTTACCCACCTCGGAAGGATGGAAGGCTGAGTCAACCCTGAGCCGGTGAGATTTGAACCGCTGACCTGCTGATCTAGTGCTGCATTTAATTCTGCACCAGAATAAAGAATAACATAGTTGGAAGGGACCTCGGAGGTCTTCTAGTCCAACCCACACTCAAGCAGAAGACCCTTAAATAAGGCTGAGTTCAATGGGCCACTCTTTACATTGCATCATCTTGATTTGGCTGAACTGATTTGCTCTCTTGGGATCTCCTTCAACCCTCTCCATCCAGCCTTGCCAGACCTCCTCATTCGGCTTTGTGGGACTTCTTGAGCAACTTGCCTGTTTGATTAGAGATGGTCCCTTCTGGGCAAGAAACACATTCATAGCAGCAAATGGGCCTCCCCTCTGCCACTTTCCTGACCTGTCCTGGAAGGCAGTGCTTCACACATCGGGAGAAAGGATTTGTCTGGAAGGAGAGATTTTAGTGTTGAGAGGTGAGAAACATTCAGCTCGGCTACATGATCTGCATAAAAGTGCTTCCTTCTTGCTCCATTCTGATCAAAGTTTCCACCTCAACAGCCCCTTCTCTTCTCTCAGTTTTCTTTAGCCCTGGAAGCAGTGTCTGGTCCCTACCTGGTTGACCCACACAATGGCATAAGGATCGATGCTGAAACCTTCAGCTGAAGGAGCCTCGGAATTGACCCATCCGACTTTCTCTCGAAGGATCGTCATATTTGCAAAGACGACCAGGTTGAGGATATCAAATCCTTCATATTTCATCCCAGTTTCTGAAAAGGAGACTTCATCCCCAGCAGTGTTGTTAAAACCATGTTTCTCAAGAAAGCGTTGATCTGAAATTGCAAAACAAGCAAACAAAGAACAAGCTCATAAAAGGGAAGAGAGCTGATATAAAGAGATTGTCAGGGCTGTTTCCTAGGGAAGAAAAATCCTCAGCTCCAGAAATTTAGAGAAAAGTACTTTTATTAGGAACAATCCCAAAGCAAAAAATTCCAGGCAAGCTCTGAGGCAAAGCGCACGAAAACAGCAACTTGAAACAAACTGTACAGTCCAGCCCCCTTGTAGCTAGTCAACCAGAGGGATACTGCATACCAAAGCTAGAAGAAATGACCTTGAAGTGATATGCAAAGTCCAGGCCAAAGTTGCAAAGCTGCAATGGAAAATTATCCACTGATTCCCTCCCCCCTTTTCTATGGCAGCAAACAGCAGGCTAACTGACAGAAGATTTCTTTTAAAATTGCAATATGTTGAAGGAATATTATTCTGAATGCAGGATATGAAACAGAGATGGGATTAGCCAGCATTTCCTGGATAGGCCTTTAAGAGACAATCTGCTGGGGAAGAGAGCTGATGTCGCAACGGCATGATGTGCAATCTTGGTGCTCCGAGATTGCAGTCAAATTCCTGCTGCTGGATAGTCCATTCGAACCTAAACTGTCCTGCAGAGACAGTGATTAAGACATCACAAAGTCCCTGAAAGATCCAGGAATAGCCCTTTTTTTCGGGCGACAGAAATGCAGCTAATGAAGCTGCTGAATTTGGGACAGCTCCGGAATGGGAAAAAATCAGAAAGAGAAAGTGTGTCGAATTGGTGAGGAAATTTTATTATTAGAGGAAGAGACTACCCAAGAAATTTTTTTAAGTTAAGTTAAAATTGAAGACAAAAGACTGTAGGCGGCAAGATTGGTCTGCACTGAACTTAGTGTGTTATCCAGTTTCTAATTTCTTTTTTTTTCACGTATGGAACTTTTTCAGAGGCTCCCTGTTTTTTAAACTGAATGGATTATTTTTTTCTTTTTTCACTTTTGCTTATATCTATGGGTTAAAATTCCCCTTCTTTTTTATAATGCCTGACTGGATTGATTGGATTGTTTTTTATCTCAATTTAAGGGTTTTTTCTTTCTTAATCTTGGAATATAAAGAAGAAAATAAGAAGGATTAAAGAGGGTTGTAACTATAGGAGGAAAAACAATTACACTGCCACTTAGAGGCTGGAGGCTGGATACATTGTTTTTCCTTCTTTCTCTTTGATCACTTGAGATTCAAGATTCTTTCAGCTTGTTTACTGACAGTGATAGTAGGAAGTGCACAAGTTGCTTATACAGGTGCCTTTTGGAAGTTCTATCACTAGCTTTTGGAGAGAAGACAACATTTTGAATTGAAAGATAATAACCTTTTTGAAGTGTATTAAATAGCCTTGAACCCTATAGTGGCATTATCTGCAAAATTTAAAGAATGGCCCAGCAGGAATAAGAAACTGTAACATTGCAAATGATTATGTTTGAAATTCAAAATCTATTAGCTGTAACAGAGAGAATTGAAAAGAATATGGAGAATATGGAATACAAAACAGAAAAATTGGATGGAGAAATTGAGGATGTTTACCAAATGAAGAAAGTGGAGGACAGAGTTCAAAAGATGGAAGGAAAAAAGAAGCAAAGAGATAAGAAAACTGTGGATACTGACAACAAAGTGAGCGTGGTTGGTAATGGCAAGAGCAGAATATGGAAAGGAGAGATGGATAGATTGGAACTCTACCCCAGACTTCAAAGCACAGAAGAAGAAAAGAGAGAAAATTGACAGAGATAAGGAGGGAAATCTTGATAGAAGAACTAGTGATAACCCAGAGCAGATATTGGGTTTCAAGCTTTTGTGAGATACGAAAGGAACAGCATGTTGCCAAGGGAGGTTTATATAAGATTTATTAAGAAAGTAACTAGAACATTACTGCTGCAAATGGCAAGAGATATAAGATTGTACTATCACTGGAGGGATACAGGTTGATGCAATGAAAATGTATAATAAAAATTAAGCTAAATTTAGTTTACTAGCTATAGGTAAATAATGATTAATAGTGATAATAACACATATAGATATATCAGTTTGATAATATGAAATTTTATATAAACAATATATGGAGATTATGAGAGGAGGTTTAAAAGCTTTATCTAGAATATATTATAAAGATGTATTGTGATTAGATGATTTTAGGATGATTTAATGGAATGTTATTATGTAATCCTATTCTAGATTTTGAATATTATATATAAAAGGACATAAAAACAATTATAGTCAAATTCAGGTTGAGATATAATAATTGTGATATACATGAATATAGGTGAATTTAAAATATGCAATTTCATATGAAAAGCAGGTGGTGACTATGGAAGAGATGCATGGAAATACTGTAACCAACTGACATATTTTCTACAATTTGTAATGGAAGATGGGTTTTTTATTTTTATTTTTATCTTTGTTTGTCTTTGTTTAAAAACAAATAAAAATTGTTTAAAAAAGCGACAATCTGTTATTTCTTTTACTTTATTATACTCAGCTGCAGAACTAGAGTGGCAAGTGTTTTCTTAGTTGATAGAGAAAATAACGTTTGACAAATAAGGAAAATATATTTCACTTTAAGGTTAAGAAAAACAATTTTCATGTCAAATGAAAGCATGGAGGGAGCAAAATATTCCTATTAAATTTGAGACTTAATTCCATTTAAACTATGACTTGTTGTTACCCCAGAATCCCAACTGAAATGGAAGTTGAGACAATGAAAGTTCCATTTCTGGAGCGGCTACATCTTCAGCTTCAAGGATTGGACCTAAACTCTACTGTGAAGGGGAAAGAAAAGTGCTTGAAAAAGTAAATTAATAGGAAAACTGCAGAGCCAGGTGACTCCTCTGTAAAATCTCATTGGTTAAGCAGTTAATCCAAGTAATGAATGAGATCCATCAATATTGCATATTCCTGCTTGGAAGTTTCTCTAAGTTTTCTCATTCTTATTTACTTTATTGTTTCCCTTACGAATTGTCTGGAGACAACAGGGGAAATTTCTGAAAATTTCAAGATATGAGATTTTTGTAAAAAGAGGGTGGGGGAAGTACTTAGACAAGACAGTGGAGATTAAAGGCAAAAGTTCATAAATCCTAAAAGAGTGCAAAGTGAAGAATTTATGTTTCACAGACAAAGAAATAAAGGAATAAAACATAAATTCGACACAAAAATAGTTTGTCATGAAAGTCACTGTCTATGAAGGCTCCTGGATTGGGACTGAAAGACAGAAATGGAAGCAGTATGTTCTGCCCCGTAATTGGGTAGACCAGACAAAGAAACACTTAGTGCAAAGTGAAGGTGACCAAGAGAAGGAAAGATTCCTTGGTCAAGGGAAGACCTGAAGATGAGAGTTACCTGCCAGGGCTTCATAGAGAGCAGTTGTGGCTTCTTTCTGCCCCTCTTCAATACCCGTCGTGATTCCCATGTATACGCAGCCTGTAATGCGTGTGCCACAGAATAGGCAGCATTGTAGATGCTGTAGCTGAAACTGGTCATCTTTCCATCAAAGACAGAAGCCGGAAGAGTGTCAAGGTTCTCCTGCCCTGTGCAAACCCTTCGGCCACCAGGTGAGGACACACCTGCCTTCATCATATCACAGTCAAATACAACTTCCCACCATTCGGGGAGAAAGACGTTTCCATGAGGTTCGTGTGGATTCAGAGCCCAGAGATAATCTTTGAATCCTGACACTGGGTTTGTGTGGACCGTGAAAGACAAAGCACCATGGAGGGACTTTAATTTCACCCAATCGTAGTGATAGCCAATAGCTGAAAATTCCCATTGGGTGGTCAGGATCCAGACCTTCCCAGAAGAAGCCTGGTTCTCATCTTCATAAGTATAGAGGGATACTATAACACTTTGCAGAGCATTGGAGTCCCCAGAAATAATCACAACCTGAGCATCACTGTTCAAAATTGTCTGAAGCATATATATTTGAGTCCTGTGCAATATATTCAATATTGAGATTACGGGCAAGATCTGTTCCACAAATTCTATGCAAATATCATACTGGGACAGGGTGGCATCAAAAGTCTGGATGAAATGGTCACTGCTCTCTGATTTCTGAACAACAATCCCAATCCAGTTCCACTGGAAATACAGAAGGAGTCGGACAAAGGCTGCATTCTGCAGGTGATACTGGGGATCGATCTGGTAGAAGGTGGGGAACTGATCTTATCCCTAAGAACAGGGTCAGAGAAGCGATACCCTAGCTGAAGGGAGGTTGGGGATGGAGAAAAAGGAAGAAGTTAAGCAAGGAAAATAGTATCTGTATTTTTGTTACTATCTAGACAAGCAGGTTATCCTATTCTAGACCTCATCCCCACAACCTTCCTCTTTCATGAGATGTTTTCTACAGGTCACAGAATTGGCTCTGCAGGTTGTTGGAAGTAACTAAACAGGGCAGAATATACAGCATTACATTTGCATTCCCCCTTTCATCATGTTACGTATCCAGGTACCTGAGAAGTCTTGAAACAGCTAAACACGGTTGCCATCTGGTATGAGGTTCTAGAGTTGAGACCCCCAAGGACAGAGAGAAGGCTCTCCTGTGTGTCACACTTATAGTTAGGAAACAATTTTCCCCAGCTGGAGAGGCGAGACAGGCTGACCTCTTCAGTCATGCTTGCATACTGGTTCTCTTGGTAGATGCGGAAGCCCAGGGTGATGTTGGGGAGAAGCCGTGGGTCTGTGTTTACCTCCTGAATGGCAAATGCCAAGGCCAGGACATGTTGGTAGTTCTTGGGAACAGGTCTTTGTTGGAGGATGTGTTGGAGGACAAAAATTAGACAGGAGCAGGAGGGAGATTTTGGTTAAGAAAGCAGTATCAGGATTCTAGGAGTTAATCATAAAACAGATCAATACAATTTATTTTACTGCTGTCAGAAAACAGGGTTGCTGTCAATCAGTTGTCTCTCCCTCAGTCTGAAGCACCTTTCTATGAGCGGGTGCAGAAATTATCATTTACAGCATGAACTCAGTTTAAGTCAGTATTAACTTTTCCAAAATGTATTTCTCACTCCAGTTAAGGAGGCTGATCATCTTGCTAAAGCTACACACTTTATTATATCCAGTCTTGGAAATCTTTACAGGCTGACAACTTGCATTCTCAGGGACTTATTCCCACCCTTCACCCATCATGTTATCAGAGTCCTTTTCAATTTGGTGGCTTCATAAATCCAATAAATTAGAGTCTGACCAGATTGACTTTTGCTGACCCGCAATGATTTACCCAATTGATCTGGAAAGCACTTTTTGTGTCTCAGAAGGTGGAACTCTTTCAGTTGGGGATTCTCAAAGAAGCTCACTTGGCTGACCTAGAAGGGCCCAGGATTAACAGGAGATTGAAATTAAATTAAATTAGAATTAAATTGAATGCCTGACCAGATTATTTTTTGCTGGATAGTAACGATTAAGCTGATATATCTGGGTGACATCCACTTAGAAAAAGCCCTTTTAATGCCTCAGAATGCAGAACTCTTTCTGTTGGGGATTCTCCAAGAAACTCTCTTGGCTTGCCTAGGATTTAAAGGAGATTTATGGTAAGTGAGACATGGTGGGACAAAAGACAGGCTTTCTCTATATCTGATATAATGAAAGCATGAAGAATGGTGTTACAGATCATTAGAATAAGGAGATGGGAAGATGAATTTAATCCAACTATAAGATAAAGGATCCTGGCGTTATTTCTCCCTAAATTCAGTCCAAATTGGCTTCTCTGCAATGTGCACTTTACCTACAGAAACATGGAGAAGAAGTTGACTACCTTGTATGACAAGCTATTCTTCTCCACTGAAAGGTCAGAGGGCTTGAGAAAGGGATTAGAAGGAGATTGAATCATCAAGGAGAAACATTGTGAGGCTAGGTGGGATTTAAATCTGCCCCATCTTCAAGACTGCCCTTTCCATGTTGCCCTGAATAAAAAGACAATCAAGGAAAGACTTACAGATAATAGACATCCCAATCATCTAAAATAAAAAATGGGACTACAGAAATTGAGAGAGGCAGGTTTGCACCGATAATGAGATCTCCAGGTCTGTAATAGTCTTTTTGTGCTTGGAAAGGTCTCCTCCAGAAGCAGTTTGGCCTCAGGACCATCTGGACGGCTGCAGGCAAGGACCATAGCAACATTAAAAGCCAAATCATTGGCCACAAAAAGAGACCCTCTTCCTAGAGCAAATCAAGAAAGGATGATGTAGGGAGTGTGATGCTCTCATGACTTCAGAGGGCTCAAGTAAGGTTTTAAGTCTTCAAGATAAACATTCATCTCAGCTCCAACTCTGAAGAGACCCAGCCATGTTATTCAGAGCATGCTAAGTAAACATGTTTGGACTGGACACAAACCTCTTTATGCTAAGGGAGGGTTAATCTTTGGAAATCCACTGAGATGAAGTAAGAATTACTAGTGAATGGAAATAATAAAACACAAACTGAACTTAATAGAAAAGGAAGAATTGGCACAACAATAATCAAAAGAGCAAAACAAAACTTTTTTGAAAATGCTAATAAATCGGGCAGATGTTTAGCCTACAAATTGAAAAAAGAAAAAGAAAAGAAATTGATAAGTAAACTACAAGATGTGAAAGGAAACTTACAGTTTCAAAATGAGTATCAGCATTCCAAATATCATACAAAATTAAATCAGAGTCTAAGGCAGAGCTTTCCTCAGAGTTCCAATTTATTAAGAGAGACATGTTGGTACTTCTGTGGGAAACCTGAATCTGAAAGCTTCCCGGGGTTCCCACCCAGTTGAAATTTCATGATCTTGCCCCCACACCCACAAGTCCATCACATGGTCCAATCTGCCACTGCCTTGCTGGCATTTCCACCCATCCAGTTCAGGTCAGGCTCAGAGATGTGGAGACAAAGAATGACCTTGGCTTTCTAGAAAGGATTTTTTTATTTTGACAACAACACATTCTACCCCTTATTATTCCCCCTCCCAATTCCCCACTAATGAAACAACATAGTAAAATAAGAGAGAGTGTGGCAGGCCAAAGATCCTAAAAGGAACCAGCTGCAGGCCTGACAGGCGCCCTCTCCTCAGAAGAAAAACGTTTCCTGAAAAGAGAATAACATAAAAGTTAACATAACAAAATTAACCACCTCTTCTCCCCACCCTTTGGTTATCGGGAAACTTATCAGGGAATCGTTTTACTAACTTATCTGCCTTTAGGTCCCAGCTTTTCACCCAAGTAGCTTCGGACAAAGGGTACCCCTTCCAATGCACTAAATACTGTAAGCGACCCTATACAGCCTGGAGTCTAAGATTTTTTCACCTCATAATGTGTTTCTCCTTCTACCACTACAGGAGGAGGGGGAGCTTGGGTGAATGATCTTATGCTGGACCCAATTACTGGTTTCAACAAGCTACTATGAAATACTGGGTAAATCTTCCCTAGAATTCTGGGTAGACTGAGTTGAACTGTAACTGCTAGGTGTGGCATGAAAAGGTGCCAGGCAAGAGAGAGGAGAAGAGTTCCAGAGGGCCAACAAGTCTGCTGCTATCAATGTGTCCCTTGTCCAGAAGGCACCATTTCTAATCAGACAGGTAGAGCAAATGTCAAAAGCAGATCTTCCAGGATCAGTTGATAGACATGTCAGAGGAAAAGAACTACTAACACACAACAACAACAGCAGCAACAATCATAATCAACAGAATTGAAGTACAAAGTAGAGACCTTGAGTCAAATAACTCTCATTGCTGTGGTTCTTCTGCATCATTCTTTCCTCTTCCCTCTTTCTCTATAAACTACTTTGGACCAGGAAAAGAGACCGTTCGCTCTCCCAAAACTCAGTAGACATTTTCATGACCTTTTTGGTTTCATTGTAGATCTTCTCAACACAAACACAAAACCAGACCAGCTGGAGCTGAAGTCCTCCTTGTCTGGGGCTAACTTATCCAAAGCATCATCAATAATATACAAAGAATGAACTTGTTTCATCCATGATGAAATACACAAAGGGTCATTCCATCACTTTCTTTGTGGACTGGCCAAAGCAGAAAGGGGAAATCATGCCAGAATAGAGGGAGGGAGGAATAATGAAGGGGAAACAACACATGGCAGATGTCCCTGGAATCCTCAGGCAAAGATTTGATTTCTTGATTTCAGATGCAGCTTCCTGTGATCCCTGCCCAGAAGACCAATATCCCAACAAGGACAAGGACACTGCATTGCCAAGAAGATCCACTTCCTTGCCTACCAAGAGCCTCTGGGATATGCTTTAGCTTCTCTCACACTTTCTTGCTCTGAAATCATATTGGGAGTCCTGGCAATTTTTCTTAAACATTGTGACACACCTATTGTTAAGGCCAACAACTGAGATCTCACCTATATCCTCCTGGTCTCCCTCCTGCTCTGCTTCCTCTGCTCCTTCCTTTTCATTGGTCGACCCCAGAGGCTCACCTGTCTTTTCCGAAAAACTGCCTTTGGCATTCTCTTTTCTGCAGTTTCCTCTGTTTTGGCAAAAACTGTCATGGTGGTTCTGGCCTTCATGGCCACTAAGCCAGGGAACAGAGCAAGGAAATTCTTAGGAAAACCACTGACCAACTCCATTGTTTTAGCCTGTCCCCTGATTCAAGCAGTTCTTTGTGTCACCTGGCTAGCAACCTCTCCCCCATTTCCCAACTTTGATTTCCAGTCCTTAGTAGGAGAGACCATCTTGGAATGTAATGAAGGGTCAGCTTTAACGTTTTATGCTGTCCTCGCCTACCTGGGGTTTCTGGCCCTGGTCAATTTCACTGTCGCCTTAGGAAATTGTCTGACAGCTTTAACAAAGCCAAGTTCATTACTTTTAGCATGCTTATCTTTTGCAGTGTTTGGATTACCTTCTTCCCCACCTACCTGAGCACCAAAGGGAAGTCCATGGTGGCTGTGGAGATCTTCTCCATTTTGGCCTCTGGGGCTGGTCTCTTGGCTTGCATCTTTTTTCCCAAATGCTACATTATCCTTTCAAGCCAGATCTGAATCAGAGAAAAAAATATAATGGGGCACTAGAATCTTTGATTCATATGCAAACTTGTAACTTTTATTTTGCCCTTGAGCCCTTTTTTAATTTGATGTGGTTTCTTAACAATAATTAAATAGGAGAGTGGCTTGTCCTTCCAATTATTGGAAATCATGCAAATATTTAATGGTGCGGTAGTTAAAATGCAAAATTGCAGGCTAATTTTGCTGATTCCCGGGGATTCTATCTTCAGCATCTCAAGGTCAATTCAGCCTTCCTTCATTCCGAGGTCAGTAAAATGAAGACCCAGATTGTTGGGGGCAGTTAGCCGACTCTGTAAACTTCTTAGAGAGGGTCTAAAAGAACTGTGATGTGACATATAAGCCTAAGTGCTATTGCTATTTTTATTTTATAATGAATTCTGTCCAAAGACACATCATTTTAGTTCGTGTTTGAAATTCCTTCTATTTGCATTTCAGATTTGGTATAATACAATTTAGAGTATTAAAACATTTCTCCTTAGGTCTCAGTATTCTGATGTGATATGCTTAACTAATTAGAATAATACATTAAACAACCTTTTGGACAGTAACTGTGACTAACAAGCAAGCACTGGAACGTATAACAGCAGCCATGATGCTGGAAGGAAATTACAAAATGGAGTCTCATTTACTTTGGTCATATCATGCAGGGAAATTCACTTGAGAAAGCAGTTATATTTGGAAGAGTTAGCGGTAAATGAAAAACAGGCCACCAAAAAATGCCATGGCTGGACACTAAGAAAAGTGACAGCAGCTGGAGCATAAAACAGCTCAAAAATGTAGTGCAGGATCAGAAGGTGTGGAGAGACCTGACCCATAGAATCCCAAGAGTCATTTCCAACTCAATGGATATGGATCCCTATTATATATTGGGTAGATCACACCTCAATATTGCATCCAGCCTCAGAGAGAATCCAATACATAAAGTAACAGGGTATAAGATCCAGGCAGGGACAGCATACACTGAATGACACCACTAAGTAGTTGGAACAGGAACATAAGCACAGCGTATGGGCTAAACCTTCTAAACCCCAGTTATGATATTCCACACAAAGTTGTGGAGAATAATAGGGCTATGATCCTTTGGGACTTCCAGATCAAAGCAGACAGGCAGGTCCTAGCCAATGAACCAGACAAGGAGGTCATGGAGAAGTAGACAGAGGTAGGGATAGATGAAGCAGTGTCCAATGGAACACAAGTTGCCTTCAGAAGTTGTGGGAGCTTCATCGCTGGAAGCTTTCAGGAAGAGAATGGACTGCCATCTGTCAAAAATGGTGTAGGGTCTGCTTGGGAGGTGTGTTGGACTCGATGACCTACAAGGTCCCTTCCAACTCTGTTAATCAGTATCTGTAAATGACAGCAAGATCGGGAAGAAGGAGGGTGGGACACTGGAAAAGTCCCAGGGTCTAATGGATGAACTGGAGAGGATGTGGAAAGTCAAGGCCAAAGTGGTCCTAGTGATAGGGATATTTTGGGCAGTGACTCCTAAACTGGTAAAGGAGCTCCAGCAGATCCCAGGAACAACAGTAGAGTTCTAGGCCCAGAAGAATGAGACCCCAGGGTAACCTCATCCATCTCCATGTGGTGAGGTATCCTCAAAATGCTGATGACATCCAATTGAACATCGGTGCTTCTGATAAATTAAGCAGTGTTGTTCATGTCCTGTCCTGCTATCTGGAGGCTATGAGTGTCTGCATGGGGAAAAACAGGCTTCTAAGGAACCCCAGAAAGACTGAATGGCTTTGGGTTTGGGGGATCTCTAGTTCTAGGACTATATCATCTATGGTGCTGGATGGTGTTGCATTGCCCCCAAAAGTCCCTGTGAGAGCTTTGTGGTCTTCCTGGACTCACAAATCCTGCTTGAGGATCAAGTGGCAGTTATGGCTAGAAGGGCCTTTTCACAACTTTTTTTTTAATGCCAGTTGCACCCATTCTAGGACAAAAGATGCCCTAATCACCTCTCGGTTGGACTATTGCAATGTGTTCCATATGGTCCTTCCCTTGAAGAGTATCCAGAAACTTCAACTGGTGCAAACTGCATTAGCAAGAGCAGTTATGTTTCTGGTAGGTCTCATTATATCTTTGCTTGCTAAGCTGCATTGGTGGTCTCATCACTCCTGAGCTTCTGAAGTTCCCTCAGAGCTGGTCATGCAATAGCCTTGGGGACCCTGATAATTTCAATTCTTTTTAATAAATGTTGTATAAAGGTTTTAACCAATGATTGCCTTCCTTATTAACAATTTTACTGGACTGTTGTATGCTGCTCAGAATCACTTTGCATGAGATATAAACTTCATCAATCCATCCATTCCATCCCGCCCCCTGTCTTGTGGATATAACTAAACCTCTTATTCCATCTAAATGTTGGCATGATTGCTCACCCTTACTAGGGTACAGCTGACTGCCACCCTGCCCCATCAGCACACATTCGGTCTGAACATACTATGGTGCAGATCAAACTCCATCTTCTGTACAGGTGTTCACTTTCAGATAGGGCAACAAGTTTACTTCACTTTGATTCTCAAGTCCATCTGCTCTGTGGATTAGCTACAGGGGACACAAACATGTTTTTTCCTATCTGATGTACAAACAACATCCATTGCTCAGTGGGTAGGACAATGGCTTTTCCTTGCAATTATCAGAATAACAGTAATTCGTATTGTATCCCCTGCAGATTTCAATCCAGAAAAAATTTCCAAGGTTAATTCTGCTTTCAAATATATGTTCTACATTCTCACACTGCTGGGAGACCTTGCCTTGTCTACCACAGAGCTAACTCCAGGGTTTGGTGAGACTCAGCTGGCCTTCGTATCAAAGCACAAAGACAGGTAAGAGAAAGCATGGTTGATACAGTATTTTATTGATTGATTAGTCTTGCAACCTTATCATTAAAATAGTATAAAATGCAGCACATAGTTTAATTTCAGAATATGACAGATAAGAAGGAATAAAGTGACATAATACAAATGTGTTACTAGAAAGAGACAGCATATAAATTTGCCCTGGGGCCATCTAAAAGGCACCAAAGCTGTCTATTGTGTTAAAACTCTGCTGAGATTTCAAGTGCTCCCTGCAATTCAGCTTCTGCACAAACCTTGATTTTTGCTCTAGGAGGGAAGGTGAGAAGAATGACTGGGCTGCCTCTCCTGCTGCTGCTGCTCCTCTGGCTCCTTCCCTCAATTGCTGCTAAGGAGATTCAAACCGTATGTGCATCCCAAAAACAGTTTAATTTTCGATATTCATGGGAATTTTACAGGCCTGGTGATCTGATTATTGGAGGGAATTTGGCCCTGCTCACCTCTCTGCTGTTCAAAATCCCAGATTTTCAAAAGGACCCATTCCATCTAGGTAATATAGTCGCGTAAGTTTCACCTGAAGGGGAAAGATGTAGGTGATTATTTTCTTTCCTTTGGATTCAGGGCCTCTTTTAAGAAATACTCATTCTGGGGATTTTCAGATCTTAGTCCTTGTCTCAATAAAGAGGCAAATTCAAGAAATAGGCTAGGAATCAGCAGAGCTCATGAATAATGGCCCTTAGTGAGTCTGTGTTTTGACCCTCACTGGAGTCTTTTGTTCAGACCTGAAGAAGCTGCTCTGGGAGAGGAAGAAAATGATTAGCTATGAAGAAGAGCAACTGGGGAGGATTTCAGACCAAGTGAAGGAAGGAAGGAGAACAAAGTGGGGGGGGGGGGTTAAAATGATCTGAGATAAGTAAGACCTGGATTTTCTCTTTACCCAGAAATCCACCCAAGTTGAGTCAAGGAACATCCTTAAACAACAACAACCACCACCACCCCCCAAAAAAACCCAATTAAACTTGTGACTTTCTGTTCCAAGGACATCCAACAAAGGTAATTCCAACTTCAACAGAACACAGAATACAATGATCCCCAATATTTTTCTCATTATAGACTCACATCCCCAAACTACCAGTACTTCCTAGCCTTGGTGTTTACTGTCATGGAGGTGAACAAGGATCTGGATCTCCTGCCTAACATCACCCTTGGCTTCCACGTCCATGAGAATAGCAAGTTTCACAGGCACATTTCCTTACAAAGCCTCTCCCTGCTCTCCACACGAGGCCAAATGGTTCCAGGTTATAAATGTGACAGGCAGGACACCCTTCTCTCCATCATTGGAGGTGAAAACCCCAAATCCTCAGGGCAGATGGCCTCCATCTTCAGCATCTTAAAGATCCCACAGGTAAGTGGGGATTACAGTATGGAGTAGACAAACATAGAGAAGGCAAGGATGA
Source organism: Thamnophis sirtalis (assembly GCF_051295495.1). Taxonomy (NCBI): domain Eukaryota; kingdom Metazoa; phylum Chordata; class Lepidosauria; order Squamata; family Natricidae; genus Thamnophis; species Thamnophis sirtalis. Next base: position 179,559,512 of record NW_028261381.1, on the reverse strand, counting down.
AATCAATGTTTTGGTGGGGAGGGGAGGATATTAGGTGTATATGACTTAAATAATCCATCCCATATTTGAATTGATTTCTGGATTTTATATATCAAGATACATTTTTATATAACCACAAAGCCATATTGATATAATTCTGAAAGAGGAATTAGTTCCTGACTTTCATAGAAGTTTATCATATTTCTGTACCTTTCGGTGCAATTTATTCTCTGTGTCAGATTTAGGGTTTGTTCCTTTGACTTCTGATCTATCACAACCAGTCAAAACCGGAAACTGGCGGCTCTTCCTAAGAAGGGAGGAAGATGAAACCTGCCACTTGAAGTGGATAAACTTGACTGGTGGGGCAATAAATCACACAATGGGGACCCTTAAAATCAGCATTAAAATGTCCTTTGTCTGTTAAAGAGGATTCTCACTTTCTCCAGCTAGGTGTCGGCTTTGAATTCTCACAGGGAGGCAAAAGACTTTATCCATCCTTCTTCCGGATTAATCCCAGGGAATTTCCTCAGTACGTGGGTATAGCCCAGCTGCTCATGTATTTCCAGTGGAACTGGATTGGGCTGGTGGCCCCTGACAATGACAGTGGAGAACATTTCATCTCCTCTTTGGTGCCAATGCTGAAGAAGAAGGAGATCTGCCTGGCCTTCACTGAAATTATGAAATCTGGTTTTACTGCTACTTCAGATTCAAAATTATTTCAGATTTTAAACACGTGGTCTATAGGTGAAGTGATTGTTTTGTTTGCAGATTCCAATACTATTGCAAATGTACAGGCAGTTATTTTTGTTTATGAAAGAGAGAGAAATGCATCATTTCTGAAAGTTTGGATCTTTACATCCAGTTGGAAACTTAATGTTCTGAACTCTCAATATCTATTGCAAGGTATAAAGCCCTTCCATGGAGCTTTGCATTTTAGGGACCACACCAGGGATGTCTCGGAATTCAGCCGTTTTCTCCTGTCTTTAGACCCTTTGAACCCACAAGGGGACGTTTTTCTCCCAACGTGGTGGGAATTTGTCTTTGGCTGCAAGATCTACAAACCAGGCAGGATCCCTCCAAAGGGGAGAAAACCATGTACAGGAAAGGAGGATTTACGGAATCTGCCATCTTACGTGTTTGAAACAAGCATGACAGGGGAAAGTTACAACATCTACAACGCCATTTATGCTGTGGCACATGTGTTACATGCCATGCATGGATCCAGAGGGCAACCAGCCATGATGAGGATTGGAAAGAGGATCTCAAATGTCCAGTCATGGCAGGTAATTTCTGTGGGTTTTTTTTTTTTTTTGGCCCAGTCCATTCCTTGGACTGGATAAAGGTTTTTAATACAGGACACAGATGCTTAGAGAGGAAATTCCCCAGGTGTTTTTCTTGAATTAAACAATTCTATGGCATCATATCACTGCATCAAATCTGCATCAAACCAGATTAAAACAGCAATTATTAACAAAAACACAAAGTAACTGAGAGCAGAATAGGAAGTAATAAATGGAAGATTATCAAGAGTGATCCAATGTCCAGTCATAAAAGGTAATTTCTGCAATCATCATCATCATCTTTAAATAGGAAACTCACAATTTGTATTTCTTTTATCAAATATATGCATGGCATCATATCACTGCATCAAACAAGACTGAAACAGTATTTAAGCAGAAAACAACAGTAAAGTGAATTAAACACAATATTTTGTTGAGAGAGGTGGAGGGGAGAAGAGAAATAATCCAAGCCAGTTGCCCATGAGGTCCATATAGGAAAGACTTTCCTAAAAGTTCTTCAAGGGTTGCCTGAGTTTCATAAAGTGGTCATTCCAGGGAGGAAGCACCATCCCAGAGCAAGAGAGAACAAAGAGCAAGATAGCAATTTTGCCAGATGCTTAAACAGTCCTAGTGGGCACATTTGCAGAACCACCTCAGTTTTCTTCTGGATGTGCCCTTGATGACGATGATGATGTTATCCGTCATGCCTGACTTTTGGTGATTCTGTGGTCCAGATCGCTCGTCATTCTCCAATCTTGTACTACTTTTTAAAAAGATAGTAAACTCAGTTGATTTTAACCTTGGTTTGTGTTTCTATGGCTTAGCACGCTGTGTGACCTTCCTCCTGTCTTTAGTTTGCAACGTGTTGTACTGAACAGCTTGTTGTGTCCAAGCAACCTTTGTCAAATTTACCACACAGAACTGGACTCAACCTAGTCTGAAATTCATCAGATGTTTTTTATTTCTGCCTCAAAGGCTAAAGAACGGATCTCTTTGGCCAGTGAAGCCACAAATTAGGGCAGGCAATGTGTGGAAAACAAATCCTTAGCAGAGTGAAGGGAGTATTAGCAAAACAGAAATAAAGAAGGAATGTTTGCTAATTGGCATATTAAAAGGAACTTTTCCTTTTACAAAACCTTTACAAAAGTAAAAAAAATTAAAAAAAAACTTATTTCAACATTTTAAAAAGAAGAAAAAAGTCAAGGAAACAATTGATCCATTAATGGAAGAAAATGGCAAGAAGGGAATAAGCAAACACACAATTCAGCATCAAAGGCTAAACCTTGGGCCTCTTCTGGACAGTAGAATAACAAACTGGGGCAGGAAATTTCTTCACATGGCCCCACTTGGTCATATCTTGTTCCCACATTCTGCTTTCCTTGATTGTCAGCTAGAGAAAGTCACTGGGATTCTACACTGATATGGTAAAAATGATTTAATCGTTCCTAAAATGCATTACTCATTTTCAAGACTTTGGGCCAAAGTCAACATTTAAAAAGAGCCTAGTATCACAGAAGCAAGATCATACAAAGAATTTTGAAAAGTGGCAGTAACATATTTGTACGTACCGTAGATACCATTCTGATAAAAACTACAGCTGAAGAAGCTATAATACAAATGACCAATGCAAAAGAGAAACTTTTGGAGGGGAAGTAGTTAAAAATTTGATGCTATTCCGGATTGTTCAGATCTTCAGCAAGGAAACTCTTCTAGATTCTCAGATATATATCAATCCCCTAATATGAGGGCCATCACACAATTATAGAAACCAATTATTCCAATTTCTTTCCATTCAGCTTCTTCCCTATTTGAGGAAAGTCCAGTTCAACAATAGTGCTGGTGATGAAATCTCCTTCTCAGAAAGTGGACTGGGATCTGCTCGTTATGATCTTCTCAACTGGGTTTTCTTCCCCAATCTATCTTTTGTCCACAGGAAAGTTGGACAGATAGAACCTGAGGCTCCCCCAGGCCAGGATTTCAACATTAACTCTGATGCAATTGTCTGGACAAAAAGGGTGAGCTGGAAGTTAAAATAAATACAGCAAAAGAGTCATTCTCCTCTGGGGATTCTCCCTTACTGGAGAACAGGTTACTGAATCAAAACTTTGGCAACCATTTGATGACAAAACTACTTTGCATGTAACAGTTTGCCAGATGACCACCCCAGACCTCAAGACTGGACTACTGCAATGCGCTCTACATGGGGCAGCCCTTGAAGAGCATTCGGAGACTTCAGCTCGTCCAGAATGCAGCCGCGCAAGCAATCGTGGGTGCATCTCAGTACACCCACGCTACATCTATCCTCCGCGAGCTGCACTGGTTACCAATTGGTCTCCGGATATGCTTCAAGGTGCTAGTCATCACTTATAAAGCCCTTCATGGTATTGGACCTGGGTACTTGAGAGACCGCCTGCTGCCAATTACCTCCCAAAGACCCATTAGATCACACAGGGCAGGCCTCCTCCGGGTTCCGTCTACCAGCCAATGTCATCTGGCTACTACCCGGGGGAGGGCCTTCTCTGTGGCAGCACCGGCCCTTTGGAACGAACTCCCCGCAGAGATTCGGACCCTCACCTCTCTCCAGGCCTTCCAAAAAGCCGTTGAAACCTGGCTGTGTCAGCAGGCCTGGGGTTGATGAGTTCCCTTCCCCTCTTGAATGGTGTGGCTGTTGGTTGTTTTTAAATGCCTGTATTTGTAGTTTTTGTGTTTCCCTTTCCCTCCTTGGGTTTGTGCGCCGCCCTGAGTCCCGCGGCATATAAATAAAATGAAACCTAAACCTAAACATATTTGAGGTCTGATTTGTGACAGATCCAAAAGGGTTGAGATTAGGAAGAAATTCTACTTGATACCCAGGATGCAGATGGAGCAGCCAATAGTGGTTTCCATGGACCATTCCCATTCAGTTGGATCTCCATCAGTGTTTGCTTCAGAAAAGCTATAGCTTTCCATTCCAGATGGAATGGAACTGGCCTTAATCTCCCTGTGTCTTTTCCAGGTTTTTTGCTAGAGCCCAGTTCACCATTTCATTTGAAAACATTCTGATGGTAGATATAGAAATGTGGAGAAGAATGAATGAAGCATATTCTTTGCTTATGCCATCTCAATCATCTCTCTTTTCTCTTTTAGAAAATGCCCTTTGGCAGGTGTGGCATGAAGAGGTGCCATGCAGGAGAGAAGAGGAGTGTTCCAGAGGGAGAGCAAGTCTGCTGCTACCGATGTGATCCTTGTCCAGAAGGGACCATTTCTAATGAGACAGGTAGAGAACACTTCTAATGTAACTCTTCTATGATCCAGGAAACCATTCAGTAGAAGCAAATATCAATTTTGTTGTTATTTTTCATAAATTGACATTCTTCAACATAGTCATGTTTTTTCAGCAGAAATTCTTATTTCATGGATCTAAACTGTCCTGCCCACCTCCCACCCCAGGTCACTTGAGTCAGGGTTGTCCTGAGGTTGTCCTGAGGAGACAACCTGTCCTGATGCTCATCAATTTAACACAAGGTAGTTGGGACACAATTCATGTGTTGAGGAGTCCTTAGTGCTCTTCATGTGTTACCTCCTTGACTTTCTACTCCTTCTCTTACAGCCCATTGGGAAATCCCACTACAAATCTTTTCATGAAGGAGTGTGAGGTTCAATATTTCTTATCTAGATTATGATTGTTCAGTCCCAGATAATTGATAGACCTGTTGGGGAATGAGAAGTTATATCCAGCTATATCTGTGTATTCTCCTCTGCAACAAAATCCTGAAAGTGTAATTGCAAAACACAAAGCAGAGAATTTGAGCCAAAGAGGTGAAAACATCATTGCCTCTAGCTAACCTGTCATCAGGGTCATCCGTAAAGGATGATTAACCCTTTTTGATCCATCATGAAATACAAAATGACTCCTGATTTCAGATGCAGCTCACTGTGACCCCTGTCCAGAAGACCAGTATCCCAACAAGGACAAGGACCACTGCATTGCCAAGATGCTCCACTTCCTCTCCTATCAAGAGACTCTGGGATACATCTTAGTTTCTCTTGCTCTTTTTCTCTCTGTGACCACATCTGCAGTCCTGGTGGTTTTCCATAAACATCATGACACACCAATTGTCAAGGCCAGCAACCGAGATCTCACCTATATCCTCCTAGTCTCTCTCCTGCTCTGCTTCCTCTGCTCCTTCCTTTTCATTGGGCAACCTCGGATGCTCACCTGTCTCTTCCGACAAACAGCCTTTGCCATTCTGTTTTCCCTTGCGGTTTCCTCTGTCTTGGCAAAAACTGTCATGGTGGTTCTGGCTTTCATGGCCACCAAGCCAGGAAACAGGGCAAGGAAATTCTTAGGAAAACCACTGACCAACTCCATTGTATTAGGCTGTCCCCTGATCCAGGCAATTCTTTGTGCCACCTGGCTAATAACCACTCCCCCATTTCCCAATTTTGATTTCCACTCCTTGACTGGAGAGGCCATCTTGGAATGTAATGAAGGCTCAGCTTTAATGTTTTACACTGTCCTGGCTTACCTGGCTTTTCTGGCCCTTGTGAGTTTCACTGTTGCCTTTCTGGCTAGGAAATTGCCTGACAGCTTTAACGAAGCCAAGTTCATTACTTTCAGCATGCTGGTCTTCTGCAGTGTTTGGATCACCTTCATCCCCACTTATCTGAGCACCAAAGGGAAGTCCATGGTGGCCGTGGAGATCTTCTCCATCTTGGCATCTGGGGCTGGTCTCTTGGCTTGCATCTTTTTCCCCAAATGTTATATTATTCTACTGAGACCTGATCTAAATTGTAGAGAAAACATAATGAGACCCAAGAATCTCTGACTAATGTAGTTTTTGAGAACTTTTATTTGATTTTTGGACTTCTTTATTTTATCAGCTTTCTTTAAAATATGAAATGAGGAAAGGGCTTTTCCATGAAATAATCAGATGATGCAAACCATTACAAAGTACCTGTTAATCTTAAACAATCCCTCACCTTTTATTTTTTACTTATGCCAGTTCTCTTCTGAGTCGATCCCCTTGAGTTGATCATCTTGGAAATAAATCTGGATGTTAAATATGTAAACATTCCTTTCCAAAATGATGGATTTATTTGAATCAAAAGTGTTAAAGAAAATATGTTGGGATGGATTTACTATCATTATTTTTAAGCACGTTTGTTTCCATAGATCACTGAAAGTTTGCTGAATTTCTTCTTATTTTTTTCATTCAACTGATTACTAGTTCTTTTAAAATAAATTATAGAATTCAAATAATCCACATTGTTTTTCTCTCTATTAATTGAAAAATACTTTATGAAGATATAAGATAATAACAATAGTAGATATTAAAGGTAGATATTAACAATATTTTTATGTCCCTGCTAATTGTTGCTACTTTTTATTCATGAAGAAGGAAGGACGAAGAGATGAATGGAAGAAAGGAAAGAAGCATGAATGACAATAAATGTTTTCTCAGAAGTCAAAATAATTGTTTCCTAGATTTGAAATACATACTTGTTGAATGTATTTGCAAATTAATATATCAAATACCAAAACAGTTGTATTTGGCAGAGGAATTGAGCGAACCAATGGTGGAATTCAATTTTTTTTACTAGCAGTTCTGTGTGTGTGGCTTGGTGGGCATGGCTTAGTGGGTGTGGCAGGAAAAGGATACTGCAAAATCTCCATTTCCATCCCACTTCAGGGCAAAGATAATGTCAAATCTCCATTTCAGCCCAACTCCAGGGGAAGGATACTGTAAAATCTCCATTGCAATACCACCCCAGGGGAAGAATACTGTAAAATATCCATTCCAACACCACCCCAGGCTAAGAATACTGTAAAATATCCATTCCAACACCACTCCAGGGCAAGGATACTGTAAAATCTCCATTTCCACCCAATTCCGGGGGAAGGATACTGTAAAATCCCCATTCCCTCCCCACTCCACTAACCTGCTTTCCAGCTCCATTCTCTGGTGCAAGGCAACATAAGAAGACCCAGCCAATCAGCTGGAACTCAGATCATCTGGGATTTGGGAGGCAGAGGATAGTTGAGGGCAGGGCAAGCCAGAGGTGGTATTTGCTCGTTCTCCAAACTACTCAAATTTTTCACTACTTGTTTGCCGGAAGCGGTCAGAACTGGCTGAATACCACCTCTGGAGTGAACTATTCAGAAGAAGCCCTTGCCAGACTGTTGCAGAACCTTAGTTCCCATTTGCCATCCGGAAAAAAAAGGTCATGGATGGGGGGAATTGAGCGGAGACTCCCAAAAGAACCTGAAAGAAGGAAGGGCAATGATTTTGTGCTGTACAGATTTGGTGGAAACTATGGTGGCCTGAAGGAAGGGAAATGTATGAAGAGCTATGCTGAGTTTAGCCATATTTCCTATAAAACCAATGAAATTGAGAGCAAGGATTTTTTTTTGCCAGGGCAACCTGGTCTACCCATTTATGGGATGGAGTGTACTGCTTCCATTTTCATTTTTGTCTTTCAGCACCAATCCAGGATCCTTCTCAGGCAGTCGATTTTGGGACAAAGCATTTTTGTGTTGAATTTATGTTTTACTAACAAAGATATAAAGGGAAACTAGTACAGATCTATTTCAAGCTATTTAGCTCTCATCAGCTAGCCATACCCTTCTGGGATTTGAACCCGGGCTACTTGCATATTAGGTAGATGTATTAACCTCTAAGCTATGGGCTATCCTCCCTTTGTCGGCTATACCTGGGGAAACATTAAATGTTTTTTGTCAGGGCAACCTGGTCTACCCAATTATGGGATTGAGCATACCACTTCCATTTTTATTTTTGCCTTTCAGCCCCAATCCAGGAGCCTTCACAGACAGTTGCTTTCATGACAAACTATTTTTGTGTTGAATTTATGTTTTACTAACAAAGAAATAAATAGAGACTAGTATAGATTGAGGGCAAGGCATTAAACACCAAATATATTCCAGAATAATTCTATTTTTAATAGCTTGTGGGACACAAGAAGCAGATCTAGTTTCTCAGGCAAAGCTGACAGTGTCCTGGAAGGTGGGAGGCTCTATAAATATTTTAAATAAGTAGACAAAACAAAACCTCCAGAGAACAGGGGCAGCAGCAGAAAAGAATCAGATTCTTGAGCAGGAGCTGAGAGTCAAGTGGGACACACACACACACACACACACACACACACACACCATATCACACCACAAGGCAGTGTAGCATCATGCAGGACCAAAGAGAGAAAGTCCTGAATGGACCAATCATCCACAGCTGCTTAGTTTTGCTAGGATTCAAACTGAGATTTTTCCTCCCCTTCCAACAGACTTCAACCACCTGGAGAAAACATTGACTGCATTGCTTTGTCAGTCAATGCTTGTAGAACTAAACATCATCAACCTACAGTTGACCTCTGAGCTGGAACTGAGAAGGTCTCACTGAGCCACCTAAACCTAAACAATCCACAGTTTGGGCTCAAACTCTCCATTCCAAGCAACACTGACTGGAACCATCTTCAGAGAAAGGAAAGAAGCACATAACAAACACATTGCACCCATTCTTATTACCACCATCAGTCAAGGGTTTACCATGGGTGATGGAATCCTTCCTATACCAGCTGACAATACTGGACACATTGTTTGTTTAATTGTTTTATTGAGCTTGTATGCCGCCCACTCCCGAAGGACTCCGGGCAGCTTACAATAAAACAAGGGAGGGGGATAATACACAAGACAACATATTAAAATATACAACAGTCACAATTTCCGAGGGCCTGGATATTTCGAAAGCTCCCCGGCCTGCTGGAGCAGCTAGGACTTAACGGCTTTGCGGAAGGCCGGGAGGGTAGTGAGGGTCTGGATCTTCATGGGGAGATCGTTGCAGAGGGCTGGAGCTGCAACAGACAAGGTTCTCCCGCGGGGAGTCGCCAGCCGACATTGGCTGGCAGATGGGATCCGGAGAAGGCCTAACCTGTGTGATCTAATCGGTTTATGGGAGGTGATCGGCAGGAGGCGGTCTCTCAGGTACCCAGGTCCGATGCCATGAAGGGCTTTATAGGTAACGACCAGTGCCTTGAAGCGGATCCGGAGACTAATGGGTAACCAGTGCAGCTCGTGGAGGATAGGTGTGACGTGGGTGTACCTGGGTGCACCCACAATCGCTCGCGCGGCTGCATTCTGGACCATCTGGAGTCTTTGAACACTCTTCAAGGGCAGCCCCACGTAGAGCGCATTACAGGAATCCAGTCTTGAGGTCACGGGGGCGTGAGTGACTGTCTGAAGAGCCTCCCGATCCAGGTAGGGTCGCAATTGGTGCACCAGGCGAACCTGGGCAAAGGTCCCCCTGGTCACAGCTGACAAATGGTGTTCTAAGGTCAGCTGAGGATCCAGGAGGACTCCCAAATTGCGAACCCTCTCTGAGGGGTGTATAATTTCACCTCCCAGCCTGAGAGATGGAATATTTGGCCAATCTTTGGGAGGGAACATCAGTAGCCACTTGGTCTTGTCTGGATTGAGTGCCAACTTATTTACTCCCATCCAGACCCTAACAGCCTCCAGGCAGTGGCACATCACTTCTACCGCTTTGCTGAGTTGGCACGGGGCGGACAGATACAGCTGCGTATTGTCCGCATATTGGTGGTACTTAATCCCGTGCCGGCGTATGATCTCACCCAGCGGCTTCATGTAGATGTTAAATAGGAGGGGGGACAGGACCGAACCCTGCGGCACCCCATAATTGAGGGGCCTTGGGGTCGACCTCTGCCCTCCAACCAACACCGACTGCGACCTGTCCGAGAGGTAGGAGAAGAACCACCGGAGGACGGTGACTCCCACTCCCACCTCTCGCAACCGTCGCAGAAGGATACTATGGTCGATGGTATCGAAGGCCACTGAGAGGTCAAGGAGCACAAGGATAGAGGGGTGACCCCTATCCCTGGCTCACCAGAGATCATCAATCAGCGCGACCAAAGCAGTTTCCGTGCTGTAACCAGGCCTGAAACCCGACTGAAAGGAGTCAAGATAATCAGTTTCATCCAAGGACCGTCGGAGTTGAGAGGCCACCACTTTCTCAACAACCTTCCCAACAAAGGGCAGGTTGGAGACGGGACGATAGTTGCTCAAAATGGCTGGTCCAGAGACGGTTTCTTCAGGAGGGGTCTCACCACTGCATCCTTTAGGAGGAGCAGGAAAGTTCCCTCCCGGAGAGAGATGTTAGCTATCGTCTGGTTCCAGCCGCGTGTCCAGTATACAAGTGGAGGCACTCACCGCTCCCATGGCCTTGTCCACTTCCTCAGGAGAAGCAAGTTGAAACTCAATCCATAAAGTATGCTCAAGACCTTCCCTCGGTACCTCAGCTGGTACCGTGCAATTGGAGTCCAGCTCTGTCCGAATCCGAGTGACTTTATCCGTTAAATACTGAACAAATTCCTCAGCTCTACCTTGTAAAGGGTCATCTGCATCCCTCCCTTTCAAGAGGGAGCGGGTTATTCTAAACAAGGCGGCTGGGCATGATTCAGCGGATGCAATAAGGGCGGCAAAATGCGAACATTTCGCCACCCATATTGCCACGAGATAGGCTCTGATAAAGGCTCTCATCAGTGCTCAGTCTGACTCAGATTTACTGGCTCATATAGTCCTGAGGGTGGAGGTTCATTCTCCAAGCGTGTGGGTTGGTTCCCAGATATATCATTCCACTGAAGATGTGATGATGTTACTTAGCCTGGTAAAGAAATGTTCGTAAACCAACCCACAAACTTAGAGAACAAATCTCTCTCGTCCTACACTCATTCTCAGTTCTAAGTTGCTTCTCTCCTTGATTAGTTTCCACCCATTGCTTCTTGTTCTACATTCAGGTGCCTTGGAGAATACTTTGACTACCTCTTCTTTGTGGTAACCCCTGAGATATTGGAACACTACTATCATGTCTCCCCTAGTCCTTCTTTTTATTAAACTAGACATACTAAGTTCCTGCAACCATTCTTCATACGTTTTAGTCTTCAGTCCCCTAATCATCTTTGTTGCTCTTCTCTGCACTCTTTTTAGAGTCTCCACATCTTTTCTACATCATGGCGACCAAAACTGAATGCAGTATTCCAAGTGTGGGCTTACCAAGGCATAATAAAGTGGTATTAACCCTTCATGTGATCTTGATTCTATCCCTCTGTTTATGCAGCCTAGAACTGTGTTGGCTTTTTTGACAACTGCTGCACGCTCCTATTTAAATGATTGTCCACTAGGACTCCAATATCTCTTTCACAGTTACTACTATTGAGCAAGGTACCACCTATACTGTACTTGTGCATTTTGTTTTTCATGCCTAAATGTAGGACTTTATTCTTTTCACCATTGAATGTCATTTTATTAGATAGGGCCCAATTTTCAAGTTTGTCCAGATCCTTCTGTAAGCCTCACTTCTGGAGTGTTGGCTATTCCTGCCAGCTTGGTCTCATCTGCAAATTTGATGTGTTCCCCATTTATTCCCTCATCCAAATCATTGATGAAGATGTTGAAGAGTACTGGGCCCAAAACAGAACCTTGGGGTACTCCACTGTATACTTCCCTCCATGAAGATGCAGTTCCATTGAGGACTACACGTTGAGTGTGGTTGGTCAGCCAGTTACGAATCCATCTGGTGGTGATGCTGCCTAACCCACTTTCTTCTACTTTATCTAGTAGTAGGTTATTGTCTACCTTATCAAATGCCTTACTGAAGTCCAAGTAAACTATATCGACGGCATTCCTCTGGTCCACTAATTTTGTCACATCATCAAAGAATGCAATAAGATTAGTCTGGCATGATCTGTTTTTGACAAACCCATGTTGGCTTACTTTGTTTGCTTCTAGGTGTTCGCTAATTCGTTGCTTGATTATTTTTTCCAGAATCTTTCCTGGTATTGAGGTCAGGCTGATAGGTCTGTAGTTTCCTGGATCTATTTTTTTTCCTTTTTTGAAGATGGGAACCACATCAGCTCTTTTCCAGTCCTCTGGTAGTTCCCCAGTGTTCCAGGATCTCTGAAAGATATAATTCAGTGGTTCTGAGATCTTCTCTGCCAGTTCCTTCAGAACCCCGGGGTATAATTAAGGTGACCAGATTTTCAGATTGGTAAAGAGGGACACCTTTGACTGGGGGGGGGGAGCAACAAAAATTTTCATATAACGCAAACATAGTATTGTAATATATTTTTTTAATTTCAACATAACTACAATTTACAAATATAAATTTTAACTGTTGCCAAACATCGAAATTTTGATCACGTGACCATGAGGATGCTGCAACAGTCACTAAGTGTGAAAATGGTCGCTAAGTATGAAAAATGGTCATCAGTCACTTTTTTCAATGCCATTTTAACTTTGGTCACTAAGCCCATTATACCACCTTTCTTGCCACAGTTCTTAAGTGAATAACTGCAGCTGGTATTTTGTATTTTGGATAGAATCTTTTTTTAAAGAGCCTAAGACAATTTAAAAAAAGAATCCACATAAAATAAATTGAAGTAAAACATCTCAAACTATTCTTTCTATGCACAATATATTTCAAAGTATTGTGCATAGAATTTTTAAACATGATTTCACTTCAATTTATTTTGGATAGAATCTTTTTTTTAATAGTCTAAGACAATTTAAAAAAAGAATCCACACAGAATTTTTAAAAATCCTATGCACAATAAATAAAATATTATTTTAAAATAAATTAAAAAAATAAAAGAAAAAAACCAGCTCACTTACCAGCAGGCTTGCACTCCAAGTCAACCAAGAATGATGTAGATGTTAATACAAAGAACTGAGCAAATTGAAATGGTGAAATTAGTCAGGGAAATATTTTTCAAAGAAACTTTGCCATCATTTTTTTCACGAGCTGACCTCCAACCTCCATGCCCCTCCCCTCCAGAAAATCCAGGAAGTAACACTCGAGGCTTCTCTAGCCATGTATTTTCTGGAGCTCTATGGTATTAGGTCATTTTTTTCTTATAAAATGAGGTAAAAGGGGCGGGGGGTCCATTTTGTTGCTTTAACGTTTTAATATCTTCAATGAAAGTACTGAGACAGAGAGAGAGGTTAGACAGAGTGTCTTTTGTCTTGCCCTGGTTAGGATTTCTTAAGCAAATCCACTGGGCTTTCAACATGAAACCAGAAAATTGGGACTTTTAAAAAACGGCTCAGGACACGGGACAAATTGTTAGAAATCATGGCCATCCCGTTGAAATTGGGACGTCTGGTCACCTTAGGTATAATCCATCCAGTCCTGGTGATTTGAATTTGTTTAGGGTAGACAGGTGCTCACTTACCGTTTTCTTCCCTATTTCAATTTGTGTTCCTAATCTGATTTTTGTGGTGCTGTTTTTGATAGGTTGGACTGTTTTATCCCTTTATGTAAAGACAAATGCAAAACATGAGTTAAATAGTTCTGTTTTCTCCCTGTTGCTTGTCACCGTCTTGCCTTCTTTAAAGATTAACCTTTAAAATTAAAGATCAAGAAGAGACAGATTATGATGTGATTTGGAATAAATTCTATTAATGGATAGAAGCAAGAGGTAGGAATGAGAGAAAAATAAGATCATAAATGTTAGTTCTGAAGGTAAGAAAATAAATAATGATAATACATACTTTAGTGTGAAAAGAAATTTAGCTAAAAGCTCTTTGGTTATATTATTAGTATTGTTACTATACCTGTATTATTGCTATTAGTTTGTATGTCAATGTTATCCTGACAATGCACTGTTTTTCAAAAAAGGGTTTATGAATAAAATTTATTTAAAAAAGAAAAGAAATTAACTTATCCCATAGAACTTAAAAATGGGTGGGAAGATCTCCCAAGAAGTTACATTAATTTAAACTAGTTGGACTTGGATAATATGTTCTGCTATATTTTGCTGACCAAGGAATGCTGTGAAGGTTCTGTCCCAGTGCTTGAAGGATGTTGGAGGTGAAGGAACTCTCAGACTTAATCCTAGCAGAAACCCAAACAAAGCAACAGTGGATGCTTGGTTCTTCCAATATTGGGACTTTTCCTATTTGGTCCTGGATAATGGAATAACAGAGTTGGAAGGGACCTTGGAGGTCTTCTAGTCCAATCTGATGCTCAAGCAGTAAACCTATACCATTCCAATGTCTATCCAATCTCTTCTTTAAAACCTCTAGTACTGGAGCACCCACAACTTCTGGAGGAAAGCTGTTCCACTGATTAATTGTTCTAAGTGTTGATGATGTTGCAGTGTCATGACTGCTGAGTATTCTGGGAGTGTTCCTGGACTCTCAGCTCCTGCTTAGGCACATATATTGGCTATGGCAAGTAAGGTCTTTGTAAAAGCTCAGTCTGTTAAATAAGAAGATACTTAGGACTTTGCTTTTTGCAAGACAGTGATTGTTTCTACCAAACCCATGCAACACCAAATGATTGCCTTTGCTTCTTTCAGATTCTTTTGGAAGACAATCATCATCTCCTTCACACCATGACTTTCTCAGTCTCCCCTTAATCGATTCTTCATCAATGTTCATTCCTCAAAACAAATTGTCCACAATGTTTCTACACACATTTGGTTTTTGTATTAACAAACATGTAAAATACACACACACAAAATCTAGACGTACACTACATTTACAAAATACAATACGAACAGGAGTTTCCTGTTCTTTCTAATAGCAATTATCAATAGATACCACTCACCTTATATTATTTCCCCTTCTATTGTATTTCATTTGGCTTTCACCATTCTTAACCCCCTTATTTTACTCATAACTATTATTTTTTGAGTTTTGTTATATTCCTTCATTGATTCCTGTTTCTTTCCTCCATCCACCTACACCATTTATCCCATATCTGGTAGAATTCTGATTCTTCTTTTCCCTGGATTTCTTTAGTTAGTTTGTCCATTTCAGCACAGTCCATAACCTTTCTTATTATTTCATCTTCGCTTGGAGTTAATTTGTTTTTCCATTTCTGGGCAAAGGCAATCCTTGCCGCTGTAATTATATGTGGCATTAAATACTGGATTTCTTTTTTATATTTTGCAGACATTATTCCTAATTAAAAAAAACTTCAGGTTTCCATTCTATTTTAACCCCAGTTATTGCCTCCAGCCAATTTTTGATCCTTTTCCAAAAAAAATTAGCCTCCTCAGAGGTCCACCATAAATGGTAATATGTTCCGTGTATTGATTCGCATTTCCAACATTTTGGGGAGGTATTTGTTAAGATTTTAGCTAAGCTTGTTGGTGCCAGGTGCCATCTATAAAACATTTTGTACTGGTTTTCCTTGTATGCAACTGAGAGTGTCATTTTTAAGTTTGTTTCCCAAATTTTTTCCCATTTGTCTAATTCAATATAATAGCCAAAGTTCTGTGCCCATTTTATCATTTGTTCTTTCACAATTTCCTCTTCCATTTTATACTTCAGGAGGAATTTATATATTCTCCCTATCATCTTTCAATCTGAGCTTTGAATAATTTTATCCAATTCGTGTGGTTCTGTTTTGATGTCATATAATTTAGTATCTTTATTGTATTTAGTTTTGATTTGGAGGTAAGTTAGCCAATCAACTTTCATGTTCTGATCTGCCAATTCTTCAATTGTTTTTAAATTTCCCTGTCTATCAATTAAGTCTCTGTATCTTAGCATTTTGTTCAAATCTATAAAATTTGGGTCGTCCTTTCCGTTAGTGATAGCCAATTCGGGATTTTCACATAGTGGATTTTTTTTTTTGAGCCATTTTTGCAATAACGCTCTTCTGATTAAATGATTTTGAAAGTATTTGTGCGTTTTGTTTTTATCATCCCATAGGAATGTATGACAGCCTGCTTGTAGATCATGGCCTTCTAAGGTCAAAATTCACATTTGAACACTTTATAATTCTTCCACCCTTTCTCTATCTTTAGCATGATACAAATATTCATCCACCTAATCTTAGACTGAATTTCTCCAGATAGTCATGGGAATAGAGGTTCTGTAGCTCTTCCAATAAGGGCTTCTTCTAAATTGGCTATTTCCTTTGAGGGTGTCATAGAATCAAATTGAATCAAATAGAATAGAATAATGGAGTTGGAAGGGACCTTGGCGGTCTTCTAGTCGAACCCTCTGATTAGGCAGGAAACCCTATACTATTTCACACAAATGGTTATCCAACATCTTCTTTAAAACTTCCAGTGTTGGAGCATTTACAATTTCTGGAGGCAAGCTGTTCCACTGATTAATTGTTCTAACTGTCAGGAAATTTCTCCTTAGTTCTAGGTTGCTTCTCTCCTTGATTAGTTTACACCCATTGCTTCTTGTCCTGCCCTCGGGTGCTTTGGAGAATGGCTTGATTCCCTCTTCTTAGATACTCTCTTAGCTTGACTGTTTTTTCTTGCAGACATTTCATTACCTCAACTAGGTAACATCATCAGCGCTAGCTCATCAGTCATAGAACTGATGATGTTACCTAGTTTGTGTAATGAAATGTCTACAAGAAATCAGACAAGCTCAGAGAGCACCAAGGATCCTTCATTTCAACCCTAAACTGCAAATGTTCTCCTTTATTGGTCATTCCAATTCTCTGTCAAACATGACTTTTAAATACTTACCACAAGCCTGTATATACGTATATGTTGCAGTCCTCCTCCTCCCTACAAACTGCACTCCCCCCTAACACAGAATAAGTTACCTAATTTGAGTAATGGAAAATCTGAAAGAAAACTGCCAAGCTCAGAGAGCACCAAGGACCCCTCATTTCAACCCTAAAAGTGCAAATATCATTCAATTTCTGTCTCAAAGATGAGTACATTGATATTTGATATGCTAGCTTATAAATGCATCCAATAAAACAAGTATATGCATATCAAAACTATGAAAATGATTTGAGTTGTATTCTAATAAATTTGAGCAATAATTCCAAAACGTATACCAAATAATAATTTATTTTTACTTGTTAGGGGGTGAAATTAGAAATTAATTGCTCCCATAGAAATTAAAAACAGACAGGAAGATCTCTCCAGATGTTACATTAATTTAAACTAGTTGGACCCAGAAAATGTCTTCTGATATCTTTTGCTGATCAAGTAGGGCTGCCAAAAGTTTCTCCTAGTGCCTGACGGTTGGTGGATATGAAGCAACTCTCATATTTTATCCTAGAAAAAAACCCAAAGGACACGTGGATGCTTGGTCCTCCCAATATTGGGACTTAGCCAGTTTTAAGGTAAATAAACAGAAAGAAAATGCTGCTTTAAAATATGAGTACTTATGAAATTTTGATGGTCAGGTTTTAAGGTGAAGTAAAAAGTCAAATACCTTGAGGTGACACTAACAAATGCAAACTCTAACCTGTTCCAAAACAATTTTGTGCCTCTTTTGAATGAAATTCAAAAAGACTTCTGAAGGTGGAATAAATTGTGATTATCCTTTTTGAGTACAATTTCTGTAATTACAATGAAGGTATTACCAAAATGTTGTTTTTATTCCAGGAACTACCAATACTGATGACTGATATTTCATTGAAGCAATAGCAAAATGATATTTTTCAGCTTATATGGCAAGGAAAACAAAAATTAAATTATTACAAGATGCTAAAGAAAGTGGAGGTTTGAGTAAACAGGTTTAAAACCGTATTTTGATCCTTATTGTTTGATCTGGTTGAAAGACTGAGTGGCCCTTAAAAATACAGCTCAGGAAACTTTATGTCAGCGTTCCTGAAAACCCCAACTCCAATGAAAAACTCAGAGTCACACAAACATGTTTTTCCCTTTCTGGTATGCAAACCAATCTAGGAATAATTGGGTAGGACAATTGCTCTTCTTTGCAATCATCCATGAAGCCACAATTCTTATTCCCTGTGGGTTTCTATTCACAAAAACCTTCTGAGAGAACAACGGCTTTAAAAAACTGGATGTGTCACCTCACCTTCTCTTGCAAAGAACTCACTCCTGGGCTTGATGCGACTCAGCTGCCCTTATCTTTGCCTTTATCACAGCCCAAACACTTATAAGGGGAAGGATGGTTGATATAAATTTGCCACAAAGCCATCCAGGTGGAATGACCTGTCTCTTTTGTGCTAAAGCTGTGATGAGATTTCAAGTGCTATCTGGAATTCACCTTTTGCACAAACCTAGATTTCTGCTCTAGGAGGGAAGGTGAGAAGAATGACTGGGCTGCCTCTCCTCCTCTTCCTCCTGCTCTTCTGGCTCCTGCTTCCAACTTCTGCTAAGAGGATGCAAAGCATATGTGTGTTGACAAGGCCTCTGCAGATTCTGAAGGACTATTACAGGCCTGGGGATCTCATTATTGGTGGGAATTTGCCCCTGGCAACCATTGTTTTATCCTTTAACAGCCTACATTTTCAGAAAGACCCATTCCAGCATCGTTTACCAATTCTGTAAGTTTTACATGGAGGCAAAAGATACAGAATGAATGTTTGCTTTCTTTGGGATTCAGGAACTCCTTTTAAAAATACTGGTCCTGATAAGGTTTGCAATGTCCTAGATAAATCTTTGCACTTTTTTCAATAAAGAACCAAGTTCATAAAAGAGGATAGAATCCTTAATCTTTCCAGAATCCCACCTGATGAAAGGGATGAAGCATAAAAAGTGAGGATGGACAACACCTTAGAAATTGTGATGGTCTAGTTATTAATTTGGATAGAAAGTTATGGTGGAAAAGTCAAATAAAAATCCTTATCCAGTATGAGATACGAGTCATTGGATACAAGAGGGTTGGCAAATAAATTTCCTAAATAAAATAAAATAATAAAAAATACAAAAGCAAAACTCAGTTTTGGAATCAGTAGTGCTCATAAACAATGGCTTTTAAGAATTCTATGCTGTGACACCACCACTATCCCAGAGGTTTGGCCTCAGCAATGGTTACTTGTCCTGAAGAAACTTGTCCAGGAGAGAACAAAATCTGCTAAAGGACAAATTGTGAAGGATTACAGTCACTGGAGCAATGTAAGGAAGGGAGGAATGAAGTGTATTAAATTATCTGTGATTGTGATGGACAGGTTAATTAAGGAAAATTCTTTTTAAAAATCCAAAGCCAATGAAACTTGAGTGTTGCTCCAAAGAACAACACAAAAGACAAGACAAATTCCAACAGCATATGTGAAATTTCCTGTAATGTTCCTCAATGTTTTTCTCACCATAGAGTCAGGCCCAAGAAATACCAGCAGTTTCTGGCCTTGGTGTTTGCAGTCACAGAAGTCAACAAGGATCTGGTTCTCCTCCCCAACATCACTCTTGGCTTCCACATCTATGACAACCACCAGATTGAGAGGGAGATTTCCTTAATCAGCCTCTCCCTGCTCTCCACAAGAGGCCAAGTGATTCCAGGTTACAAATGTGACCTGCAGGACACTCTGCTGTCCATCATTGGAGGTCTCAACTCCAAATCCTCAAAGCAGATGGCCTCCATCTTCAGCATCTTCGAGGTCCCACAGGTAATGGAGCCTCTTTAGATATAGTTATGGAGTAGGCAAAGATCAGAAACACACACAGAAGGCAAAGATTACACTAAAGGTATTTTGGGGGGACAAATCATGATCTTGTGATTCTTAGGTTATGCTTCATGAAAGGGTAGCCATTCTTTTACTGACCTTTATTCTCTACATCAGATTGATGGTTTCTCCTCTTCTGACATCATAATCAGTCATAATGTGTAACTGGTGGCTCTTCCTAAGAAGGGAAGAAGCTTAAAGCTCAGTGGCACAGTGGTTAAAGTGCAGAACCGCAGGCTACTTCTGCTGGCTGCTGGCTCCCCGCAATTTGACAGTAAAATCCAAAGAGGCTCAAGGTTGACTCAGCCATCCATCCTTCTGAGGTGGGTAGAATGAGGACCCAAATTGTTGGAGGCAAGAGGCTGATTCTGTAAAACACTGTTAGGCAGTATATAAAACCTACCACTCAGAGTGTGTCAGCCTGAGTGTTGGAGCAAAAGCCACCCAGTGGTGACTCCTAAAGTCCCCATAATACTTTAGTTTGTCTTTGAAAGAGGAATCTCTCTTTCTCCAGCTCGGTGTTGGTTTTGAGTTCTCTCAGGGAGAGAGAAGAGTTTATCCTTCCTTCTTCCGGATTAATCCCAAGGAATCTCCTCAGTATGTGGGTTTAGTCCAGCTGCTCCTGTATTTCCAGTGGAACTGGGTTGGGCTTCTGGCCCCTGAAGATGACAATGGAGAACGTTTCATTTCAACTCTGGTGCCAATGCTCAAGGAGAAGGAGATCTGCCTGGCCTTCACTGAAAAGTTAAAATTGGATTTTCTTGTTTCTACAAAGTTGAAATTTCTTCATATTTTCAAGACTTGGTCAAAAGCTGAAGTGATTACTCTCTTTGGAGACTCCAGTAGCATTACAAATATACTGGCAGTGATGAATGTTCATGAACAATGGGCAAAGACAATATTTTGCAAAGTTTGGATCTTAACTTCCCATTGGAAAGTTAGTATGATGGGATCTCAAGACATATTGAAAGGTCTAAATCCCTTCCATGGAGCTTTGCATTTTAGGGATCACACCGGGGATATTTCAGAATTCACCCATTTCCTCCTGTCTCTAGACCCTTTCAACCCACAAGGGGACATCTTTCTCCCACAATGGTGGGAAAGGGTCTTTGAATGCAAGTTCTACAAACCAGGTGGAATTTCTCCAGCCCAGCAAAATCCATGTACTGGAAAGGAGAACATAAAGAATCTGCCAATGTATGTATTTGAAACAGGCATGACAGGAGAAAGTTACAATATTTACAATGCAGTTTATGCTCTGGCACATGCATTACATACAACGTATGATTCAGGACCACAACCAGCCCTGATGAGGCTTGGAAAGAGGATCTCAAAAGTCCAGTCATGGCAGGTAATTTCTGTGATTTTTTATCTCGTCCCTAGATCTTTAGACAGTAAGTTTCCCATATGCATTTCTTCAATCACTGATTCAACCTCCATGTGCTGCGATCTCAGTACAGATTAAAAGAGCATTTGCAAACTATAATAAAAAATTAAGTGTTTCTTGAAAGGGGGCAGAGGAGAGAAATGACCCATGGAGGAAAAGTTTCCCTATAAAACCCTGAAAAGTCTTTCTTGGGTGTCCAGGAGTGGACATTTCAGAGAGGACTTGTCATTCCAGAGCAAAATGACAATATGTGTGTGTGAAGTCCTTGACTTGTGACTGTTCTTAGGTCCTCAACCTACGACTGGCCACAGGTCCTTGACTTACAACTGACAGCATGGCACATCTTGACCAATAGGTACTCAACTTGTGACTGGTCTTAGGTCCTTGACCTAAGACTGGCCACAGGTCTTTGACTT
Organism: Thamnophis sirtalis; assembly: GCF_051295495.1. Classification (NCBI taxonomy): domain Eukaryota; kingdom Metazoa; phylum Chordata; class Lepidosauria; order Squamata; family Natricidae; genus Thamnophis; species Thamnophis sirtalis. The sequence continues at coordinate 179,538,043 of NW_028261381.1, read as the reverse complement.
ACGACTGACAGGCAACTAAAGGCTCGCACCTATTGGTCAAGACGTGCCAGGCTGAAAGCAGGCTTTTAAAAGGTTATTGGGTGCTCTGCTGGACAGCTCCTGTATAAATAGCTGTCAAGCAGAGCAAGGTGCTGAAGTTGATGTTCTCCTTCTGTGCTGGTGTTCTGTTAATAAAAGCTGTTAAAAGTACCTCAGTTGACTCCGGCGCCTCTGTTCCACACAGTCTTCAGTAGTGTGCATTTGTGTGAGATGCTTCATGACGTCAGTTGAAGTCCTAATGGGTATATTTGCAGAACTGACTCTGTTTCCCTCAGTACATTGCCTGAATCCCACCTGTAAGAGCCGACTGGACTCTATTCCTCTTAACTCTGGTTTATGTTTCTACGGCTTATCGTCCCATTTGACCTCACCCCATTTGTTTAGTCTGCTATTTGTTGTATTGTTCAACTTGTTGTGTGAAAACAGCCTCTGTCAACCTCAGCACACACAGTAGGACTCAACGGGATCCAAATGGGCTCCTGGGTTGAGATTCATCCGAGGGTTTTTTGCATCAAAGGATAAAGGCTGAATCTCTCTGGAAAAGTGAAGTGACAAACGAGGACAGTTGCTTCCTTCCACATAGCCTCACCTGGTCAGACCTGCTTCCTGCATTCTGCTGTCTTTGACTATGAATAAAGAGAAAGTTAGTGGGCTTTTACATTGTTGTGATAGGAATGATTTAATGACCCCTAATCTGTCATTTACAAGACCTGGAGCCCAAGGACACATTTAAAAATGCATGTAGCCAAATATCACAGGAACAAAAACATACAATGAAATTTGGAATATGGCATTAAAATCTTTGTATGAGAGATAATTCTGGTAAAACTGAAGTGGAAGAAGCCATGATCCAAAGTCCCAATAATAGAACCCCCTCTTTCATGGAGAAAGATGTTTTTTTTAAAGTCTTAATCCTGATGGATCAGAACTCATGGAACTCCTCTAGATTTTCAGACATACATCTATCTCCTAAGCTGATGCCAATAATGAATGATAGAAGCCAATGATACTTCATGTGATGCTTTCAGCTAATTTTTGCAATTTCTGAAATTTCTTTTCTTTCAGATTCTTTACTATCTGAGGGCTGTTCAGTTTAACAACAGTGCTGGAGATGAAATCTCTTTTTCAGAAAATCGACAGGGTTCTGCTAATTTTGATCTTCTCAACTGGGTTTTCCTCCTCAATAAATCTTTTGTGCCCATGAAAATTGGAAAAGTAGATCCCAGGGCTCCCCCAGGCAAGGAGTTCACCATAAACTCTGATGCCATCGTCTGGGCCACAAAGGTGAGCAGTGAGGAAATGTTGTAAGTTTAGGGAACTATTGATTCTCTCCCAGGGATGCAGAACTTCCTTCTAAGTTGAAAAATGGTAAATTGAGTCAGAAAATATGGCGGTGATTTGGTGAATAACCTGCTTTGCATGTAAGACACTTGAGGTGTGATTTATATCAAGCCACAAATAGTTGTGATTGGGAAGAATGTCTGTTTGAAACCAAGGACACAGTTAGAAGATGGGTTGCCCCAAAGAAGAGGGGGTCAAGCTGTTCTCCAAAGCATCTGAAGGCAGGACAAGAAGCAATGGGTGGAAACTAATCATGGAGAGAAGCAAACTAGAACTAGAAAGCAATTTCCTGATAGTTAGAACTATTAATAGGTGGAATAACTTGGCTCCAGAAGTTGTGAATTCTCCAACACTGGAAGTTTTAAAGGAGAGATTGGACAACCATTTGTCTGCAGCGGTATACGGAAGTGATGGCGAACCTTTTTTATGGCATGTCAGAATTGTACACATGCCCACTCAATTCCCCACCCAATTGCGCATGCGCACATGACCCCCTGTGCATGCACATGCACCCCCTCCCCAGGCTCCAGAGGCTTTCCTGAAGCCTGGGGAGGGCAAAAATGGCCACCCCCACCCCCCTAGAGGCCCTCTGGAAGTCAGAAATGGATCATTTCCAAACTTCCGTTTGGCCTGTAGTCTGCTCTGGTGGGGAGGAAGGGAAGCCCTTGCCTCTCCTTGCCGCTGCCACCCCCTACCCCCGGCAGCTGTCACAGTGCTGCTTCTGGCTGGTGTGGGAGTGACTGCAAGAGCCTGCCGGCCGCTCCTGCCCTTCCCCCTGTAGCTGCTGCTGCTTTTCTGGGGTGCCTGAGCCAGCCAGGCACTTCAGACCACAGATGAGCCATGGGCTGGAGGGCTTGGGCCACATAAGAAGCCTACTTGGGCAAGGAGGGAGGGAAACCCCAACCACAGCTCTGCTCTACTAAGAACCGATGGCCGGGAGCCCCTCTCCGCGCGTGTCATTGTTTTTCCTGTTGCTGGTTTTTGCATGTGCATGCGCACCAGAAACCAGATCACCAAATGGCCGACATGCAAGTGTACCCTGGAAACAAAAAGATCATTTTCCTGGCATGCGCATGCACTGGGCAGCTCATCTTCTCCTTTCTGGCATGCCAATGCATGTGAAGACCAGCTGGCTGCTGCGCCTGAACCCGGATGTCAGCACTCCTTGATGACTTTGATTATTGGAAACGGGCCCACATACTTAGGGCCCAACTTCTTTGATTTCTGTGTAGTTTGTGTTTTGTCGTTTTCCAGATCTGACCACTGTTTTTCGGAGGAGGGCCGGATGTCAGCCTCTGCTTTGCTGCTGCTTGGGATGCCATGGAAACGGGGAGGGGGGGCATGGTATTTGGAGGGGACTACTAATTGTGCTGGAGGAAGATTCTGGAGTTTCTGCTGCCTGTCTTACTGCGCATGCGGAGGAGGTTTCCCGCCAAGGCCAACGGCACCGACATTCCATCTTGGTGATGCCTTTCGAAGTTATCTCACACCTGACATTTGGGAGAATTATGATTGGACTTCGACTGGGATGCCAAGGGGTGGGGAATGGGTTATTCTATATATCATTTGCTTTTGTGCCTAAATAATCAGTCTTCGCTTAATGTCAGCACTCCTTCATTGGATAATCAAGAAAGAAAACCACAAGACTCCATTGATAGAAATCAAGTGTACTTTTACTAATTCTAAATGATTAGAAGCGTAGCAAAGCGAAGACTGATTATTTAGGCGCGAAAGCAAATGATATCTAGAATAACCCATTCCTCACCCCTTGGCATCCCAGTCACAGTCCAATCATAATTCTCCCAAATGTCAGGTGTGAGATAAGTTCGAAAGGCATCACCAAGATGGAATGTCGGTGCCATTGGCCTTGGTGGGAAACCTCCTCCGCATGCGCAGTAAGACAGGCAGCAGAAACTCCAGAATCTTCCTCCAGCACAATTAGTAGTCCCCTCCCAAATACCATGCCCCCCCTCCCCGTTTCCATGGCAGCCGAAGCAGCAGCAAAGCAGAGGCTGACACCGGAAGAGCAACTGGTGATGGCTCCGCATGCCACTTCTGGCACACGTACTGTAGGTTTGCCATCACGGGTATAGGGTTTCCTGCCTAAACAGCGGGTTGGACTAGAAGACCTCCAAAGTCCTTTCCAACTCTGTTGTTCTAGATTTAAGATGCAACAATGAGTTCCCAAGACCATTCCCATTCAGTTGGAGCCTCATGACTCTTTGTTTTAGAAATCCTGTAGCTCAATGTCACGATATTTCTTTTGTAGGTCCCACTTCCAATCTCCAGCATCTAGTTTGAGTCACCAGTGGCTGCTGGTGGTTTCCGGTAGACAATGTGGAACCATTTCATTGGAAAAACATAGATATAGGAATATGGAATGGAAATAGGAATTTGGAAGCCAATAACGGAGAATAATTGTAGTTCAGGGTTAACATGAGGATTCCTTTGTGTTCTTTGAGCTTCCTTGTTTTCTTGCCAATGGTTCATGACCCAAACTTGGTAACATTTAGCACTGATGATGTTGTCTAATTTGGATAATGAAACATCGCCAAGAAAACAAGCAAGCTCAGAGAGTACCAAAGACCACTTAATTTGGAAATGAATTAATGAAGCATGTTCATTGCTTAGGTCATCTCAAGAATTTCTCTTTTCTCTTTCAGACCATCCCCTTTGCCAGGTGTGGCATGAAGAGGTGCCATGCAGGAGAGAGGAGAAGAGTTCCAGAGGGCGAGCTGGTTTGCTGCTACCAGTGTGATGCTTGTCCAGAAGGGACCGTTTCTAATCAAACAGGTAGAACAGATTTCAAATGTGGACCTTGCTTTCTGCCACAGCAGAAAGAGGACAGTCATATCATCTCTGCTGGAAAGATAATCTCATGGCAGATGTCCCTGAAATCCTTAGACAAAGGTTCTTGATTTCAGATGCAGCTCACTGTGAACCCTGCCCAGAAGACCAATATCCCAACAAGGACCAGGGCCAATGCATTGCCAAGAAGATCCACTTCCTTGCTTATCAAGACACACTAGGATGCACTTTAATGTCTCTCACTCTTTTTCTCTCGGTGACCACATCTGCAGTCCTGGTGATTTTCTATAAACACCATGATACACCAATTGTCAAGGCCAACAACCGAGATTTCACATACATCCTCCTGGTCTCCCTACTTTTCTGCTTCCTCTGCGCCTTCCTTTTCATTGGTCAACCTAGGAAGATCACCTGTTTCTTCCAACAGTCTGCCTTTGCCATTCTCTTTTCCCTTGCGGTTTCCTCTGTATTGGCAAAAACTGTCATGGTGGTTCTAGCCTTCATGGCCACCAAACCAGGGAACAGGACAAGGAAATTCTTGGGAAAATTCCTGACAAATTCCATTGTTATAGCCTGCCCCCTGCTCCAAGCAGTTATTTGTGTCACCTGGTTGGCAACGTCTCCTCCATTTCCCAACATGGACTTCCACTCCTTGGTAGGGGAGATCATCTTGGAATGTAATGAAGGCTCAGCTTTAATGTTTTACACTGTCCTTGCTTACTTGTGTTTCCTGGCGCTCGTCAGTTTCATGGTTGCCTTTCTAGCTAGGAAACTGCCTGACAGCTTCAATGAAGCCAAGTTCATTACTTTCAGCATGCTGGTCTTTTGCAGTGTTTGGGTCACCTTCCTCCCTACCTACCTGAGCACCAAAGGGAAGTCCATGGTAGCTGTGGAGATTTTCTCCATCTTGGCCTCTGGAGCTGCTCTTTTGGCTTGTATCTTTTCCCCCAAATGCTACATTATTCTGTTGAGGCCCCATCTTAATTGTAGAGAAAATATAATAAGAAACAAAAATCTCTAGCTAATGTAAGGATTGGCCTTATTTATATTTCTTTGAGGTAGGTCAGGATGTTCTAACCCAGATTTCACAGAATCACGAAACAGACTCCTTTTCCTGCAAAAATCTCTTTTTATTTGGTTAATTAGCAGATTAATAGAGTTGGAAGGGACCTTGTATGTCATCTAGTTCAACCTCCTGCCCTACATTATTTCTGACAAATGGCTGCCCAATCTCTTCTTAAAAGCCAATGGTCAGACTAAAGCCAGATAGCTAGCTGAAGCCCTGATCACTGCTCCATCTGTCCTTTCCTAAGCTTTTCTAGTAGGTAGACTTCTATCACTTCAAGAAGCTCCATTAAAGATTTCTGCAGGCTAAATCTTGCACTAAGCATCAGCCCTTCTGGAATAAAATGGTAGAATCCTTGGTGCAATCTGAGCTTGTCTATTTGCTTGCAAACATTTCATTACCCAACTGGGTAACATCATCAGTGCAAATGAAGGTTCCAGCTGCTGTATTTAAATAGAGAGTAACTTTCCTCGCATTCAGTTTATGATTCCGATGGCTACCTATGAAGACCTCAATGGCACTGGGCCCTGTTGTAAAAATATTCTGATAAAAAAAGGCAAACCGCAAACAATGTCTTCAAATTTATTCTGTTCCAAAATAATTTTGTGTCTGTTTGGAATGAAATGCAAAAAGATTTACTAAGAGGAAATAAATTGTGATTATCATTTTTGTGTAGAATTTCTGTAATTACGATGGAAGTTTTACCAAATATGTTGTTTTTATTCCAGAAACTACCAATACTGGTGACCGATATTTCATTGAAACAATGGCAAAAGGCTATTTCTAAGTTTACATGGCAAAGGCCAAAAAATATGGAATATGAATAGTTGCAAGATGCTAAAGAAAGAGGAGGGTTTGTGTAGCCAGGTTTAAAATGATACTTTGGTCCTTGTTGTTTGATCTTGGTGAAAGACCGGGTAGCCCTTTAAAAGAAGATATCAGCTCAGGAAACTTCCTTCAGAAAAGAAATAATGGTGAGACCAAACTAATGGACCTACAGTCAGACAATACATTTTAGCCAAACTTAACCTAAACTTAAGTCAAAAGGAGAGAATTAGAATAAGAAGAATGTGTTTCTCACAAACTCACATACCTACAATATAAGAAAAGATTTAATTTAGACAGGAAAGTTGGATTTGAGGAAAAGTATACAACCAGAGGTGACATTCACATTTTTTCCCTAACGGTTCTGTGGGCCTGGTTTGGTTGGGGGTCCTATGACTGAGTGGGAATGGCCACGGCCCCTCAGTCACATGATTTGTCAGAAATTGTGTAGGGTCTCCTGCTTGAGCGTGGGGTCAGACTGGATGACCTATAAGGTCCCTTCCAACTCAGTTAATCTGTTAAATTTAGTAGCTGGAGCAATGGGGTTCTGCTGTGAGCAAGAACACAGACTGATGGTTGATTGGCACCAGAGGGCTGGTTCCTGCATGAGGCAATCTGCACTGTGATTGGTTGCTCTGGGTATGGAGGGGGAGTTTCCCTTTTTCCCGCCTTTTTCTTCTGTGGGCCCTGATTTACCTCAGGTGCTCCCATTTGCCTAAATATCAAGTTTTCTGTATATATAGTTGTAAAATATATTCATTTTTTAAATATCAATGTATGTGTGTATATATGTATGTATGTATGTATGTATGTATGTATGTATGTGTACATACATACATACATACATACACATGTATATAATTTTCAAACATATGAAATACACAAAAACAAAACGTAGACATAAACTACATTTACACAATACATTGGAACTTCATGTTCCTTCTTATAGCAGTTTCAAATTGGTACAATTCTCCTCCTGTTAATTCCCCTTTTAATTTCATTTGAGCTTCACCATTTTTAACTCTCTTATTTTACTCTTCTATCTGATATGTTGGGTGATTACCTCTAATAAGTTTAAGCTCTCTTGAGTGCATCTATACATGGTAATCCTCCTTAACTTCTACTTTTGGGCTTTATTGGCTTCTTTCATTGACCCTTGTTTCTTTCCTCCAACACAGCCCCCTAGAGTCAGGAACGACTAGCACATATGTGTCAAGGGAACTTTTATCTAAAATATATTCATTTCTATAAAGCTTAAAGTTTGTGTCAGCATTTCTGACTCCATTGAGACACCGGCTGTGCAATTCCCTGATATAAGCAAAAGCCAAATACCCCTTATAAATTATGTAATGTAGTTTATATAATAAATTACCTATCGTGACTGATTTTTGTCCTACATACAAACACACAGACACACACACACACAGAGTATATATAGCATTCCATGTTTCTATTCTCTTGCTACATTCCCCTTTCTATGAGAATTTATTTTCCTGATAATGTTGTAAAACTCATCTGCAGCTTCCCCACATGCCAAAAAATGTCAATCTCAGAGTTTGTGGTATCCCAGGACTCTTATCAAAGCTACCTCCTATTAGGTTATCAGCTCATCTGATATAGCAGGATATCCTTATCAAAATAATAAAGGCAGGATACAAAGTAAGACATAAATTTGAAGTACAGTTTTTCCCCAGTGCTAAGCTTCCTGAAGATGCTGATTTTGGCTCAGGGGTTTCTCTGTTGATGAAAATGTAACCAAATTTTGATATCTCATCAAAAAGCTCTCAGTGCCATTTTGCCTTTGGTTCTTTCTTTCCTTTCCCCCTGTAAATCAGGAAACTTTCCCCATTCAGAACACTTGGTGCATGATTCTATGTCCTCCTCTTTGTAACCAATTTCTTTGTAAATTAATTTGCATCAGGAAAGGTGACCATTTTCTCTCATGAAGTTCAGTGCACATTTTTTTCCTCTGCTACATTGTTGACATTCTCAGCACACATGAAAAGATAATGTACACATACAAAAGAGTGAGATTTCTGGCTGAGAGATGTATCAGTCTTTCTATACTTCCAGTATAAAGTGGCGGAAAACTGTCACTCTGACATTGAAAGTTACAGTAACCATGCAACTGTCCAGTGAATAGACAGGGCCTTTTTCACACAGCAAACTGACCAACTGGAGATGAAGAGATCCACGTCTCTTGGAAACCTATCCTGAGATCATTAATAATGAAGAAGGATTGGTCATTCTTGATCCACTGTGAGGACTGGCCCTAGAACAAAGCACATTTGTCTGTTCTGAAAATCTTCTAAAATGTTGGAAAAATGACATGATCTCACATCACCAATTTTTGTAGCCAGATGATTTTCCCCAGAGTTTCTGATTCTGGTTGTTGGCTGTAGGTGGGTCAGATGTAAAGGGAGGGGGGGGGAGAATTGGTGAGGAGTTTTAAAGGATCCCAGGTACCAGGCTTGATGTGAGAAAGGTAAAAACAATCCTGCAACACACTCTCCCCCAACTTTACAACAGTGCTGGACAGAAATTCCTTCTAAAAGGGAATTAAATCTTCACAAACATCCATCTTAATATGTTCATATAAAGCTGCTCCAGGAGAAAAGAAGAATTGCAGATGTCACAGAAGCTGAAGTGGAAGAAGGAAAGACTGAAGGCGGGATAAGAAGGTCAAATTGGAGGGGAAGAAAAGGGTATAACCACTTGGGAAACTGAACTCAATGTTAGCCATAAAATCATTTAGATGTTCCCCATTTCATCCGGAGAAAATCAAGAGGTCAATAATATCTGTATTTTATTTTCTTATATACAGGAGATACTGTTAAGATGTTTAAATTTAGTAGCTGGAGCAGTGAGGGGTTCTGCAGTGAGCCAGAACACAGTGATGGTTGATTGACACCAGAGTGCCAGCTCCTACGTGAGGCAATCTGTGCTGTGATTGGTTGATGTGGAGGGGGAGTTTCCCTTTTTTCCTGCTTTTTTCTTCTGTGTGCCCTGATTTACCTCATGATGCTTCTGTTTACCTGGCTGTCTAATTTGCTGCATGTATAATTGTAAAATAGATTCATTTCTATAAAACTATAAGTTCTTTGCCAGGTCAAGAGGTTTATGAGGAGTGATGATATCTTCCCCACGACAGTCAACAATGAAGAAAACCCACTTCACAAGAAAAATGCAGTAGACAAACATTTCTGGCTCTAACTAGTTTTTGGATAACTCTCCTGGAGAATTTAAGTGAGCCTGACATCTTAAGAAATCTTCCTGTCTCTCTTGCAAGAAAATGTTGTCCGTTAAATAATTGAAGATAACATGATGTGACTAATCACAAAATATTTCTTAATCAGTAACAATCACCCATTCTTTTATTCTTCATTCTTTCTTGCTGTACCCAGTATGGCCCCAGTAATAACAATAAAAGTAATCTTTTGTATTAAATATGTGGATATTAGTTCCCAACAGGATACTTCCTTGTTTCATTTCTTTTAATCCAAAGAGTCTTCATTTTTTCTAATTGGGTTCCTTATCCACATTGATAAGCATGTTCCCTATGAATGTTCTGAATAAGAGGCTGAAATGAATGAATGTATGAAGGAAGGAAGGAAGGAAGGAAGGAAGGAAGGAAGGAAGGAAGGAAGGAAGGAAGGAATAAAGATGGGATACAAAAATCAATTTGTAGGAAAGGAGTAGAACTATTTGGAAACTTAACTGGATGTTAGCAAAAAACATTGCCCATTTCAGCAAGAGAAAATCAAAATTATTTTATTTTTTCATATACAGGGTATACCAAAAACTACTTCCCTGTAATTGTTTCATATAATGTACATACAAATTATATAAGGGGGCAGAGTTTGGAATTATACAGAAACACAGAGAGACATTAAAACACACTGTTCATGCAACATTCCATATTTTTATTCTCTTTATGTGCTCCCCTTCCTTTGGGTATTTGTTTTCCTTACAGAGTTTTAAAACTCATCTGTACCGTAACCCTAAAGAAATTGAATTATTGGATGTCCACTACAATTACAACAGATCCTCTTCCTGTGTCACACAGAACAGATAGACCTTTTCCACTTTGATGAACCCCAAGGGGGTCTCATCTGATTGAAAGTCTTCTAGGAAATGGGCCACGGAAATTGTCCATCTCTTATGTGCCAAATATCACTTCTCAGTCGAGTGCATAAATTAAACCAAATAAAGATTTAGAGGCTTAATGCCACAGGCTATTATCTTAGTACAACAATCCTATATATTTGCAATAGCATTAGCAATTAGACTTATATATCACTTTACAGTGCTTTACAACCAATTCTAAGCAGTTTACAGAGTCAGCATGTTTCCCCCAGCAATCTAAGTCCTCATTTTATCAAGCCCAAAAGGATGGAAAGCTAAGGCAACCTTGAGCCGGTCAGGATCAAATTACTAACAATCATCTGACAGTCTGCAAAATTAGCCTGAAATACTGCAGTGTAATCACTGTGCCACCTTGACTAAGCTAACTCTGGGCAGCTTACAGACATAAAAAAACATATACATTAAAATTTGAATAAATAGGGAGCCACCCTATGCCAGCTGGAATAATTGAGCCAAGGTGGCGCAGTGGTTAAATGCAGCACTGCAGGCTACTGCTAGATCAGCAGTTCAGCGGTTCAAATCCCACCGGCTCAGGGTTGACTCAGCCTTCCATCCTTCCGAGGTGGGTAAAATGAGGACCCAGATTGTTGGGGGCAATATGCTGACTCTCTGTAAACCGCTTAGAGAGGCCTGAAAGGCCTATGAAGCGGTATATAAGTCTACTGCTATTGCTATTGAGCTAACAGGACCCACAGTATGCGTCTTTTGCCAGCACAGGAGAGACAGGCCAATCCCAGTGAGGTGAAATGGTCCCTCAGATAATCTGGACCCATGCTATGTCACTTTCTTCAAGAAAGAATGATTATATAAGTATATAAGTCTACTGCTATTGCTATTGCTATTATTTTAACAGAAACAAGCAAATCAGTGATGTTGTCATAGAATATTGAGGACCAGGCATTTTAAACTTGCCCAATACGTACATATTCCTTTTATCTTTCTATTTTCATAATGCCTACATGATCCCCATTCACAAGATGGATTTTTTTTCAAATAAAGGGTCTGAACCATATGATGAACAATTGAAGGAATTGGGTATGCCTATTCTAATGAGGAGAAGGATTAGTGGTGATATGATAGCAGTCCTCCGGTTCTTAAAAGACTGTCACAGGGAAGAAAGCATCAATTTAATCTCCATAGTAGCTGAGGAAATGAGAAGAAATAATGTGTAGAGTCATATCAGAGGGCGATTCAACCTGGAAATGACTAAGAACTTCCTGACAGTATTTATTGTTTATTTATTTATTTATTGAATTTATAGTGCCACCTATTCACACATAGTGACTCAAGGTGGCTTACAGAATATAAAACCTCATTTAAAACAATAAAAATAATTTTAAAAGAATCAAATAAATTAAAATAATATAATAAGATCAATAAGAATGATTAATGAATGGAACAGCTTGCCTCCTGGACGTGTGGATTCTCAATGGCTGTTAACTATAAAAAAAAGGCTGGCCAACAATTTATCCAGGATTGTATATGGATTCTTATCTTGGGCAGGGAGTTGGAGTAGATGATCTCCAAAGTGCCTTCCAGACTTATGATTCTAATCATTGAAATGGCTTTCCTCCAGAAGTTGGGGGTGTCCAATCACTGGAGGTTTCCAAGAAGAGATGGGAAGGGACATTTGAGGTGGCGCAGTGGTTAAATGCAGCACTGCAGGCTACTGCTAGATCAGCAGGTCAGCGGTTCAAATCTCACCGGCTCAGGGTTGACTCAGCCTTCCATCCTTCCGAGGTGGGTAAAATGAGGACCCAGATTGTTGGGGGCAATATGCTGACTCTCTGTAAACCGCTTAGAGAGGCCTGAAAGGCCTATGAAGCGGTATATAAGTCTACTGCTATTGCTATTGCTATTTGTCTGGAATTGTATAATACCTCTTGGATAAGCAGGGTGTTGGACTAGAAGACCTCTAAGGTCCCTTCCAGCACTATGATTCTGTGTATGTGTCTTACTAACATGCAGTTACTCATCCAAGAATGTGTTTTCCACTCAGATATCATCTCTATGCTAATGATATTCATGTGTACAAGCAGTCATATTTAATGGGCTCAAAGTTTGTGTCTGATAGTGCCTGAAAACTCTTGGAAGTGAAGGAACAGTATCAGGTTGAATCCCAGAAAAACCAAATACCATTTTATTTATTATAGTCAGTCTCCTCTCCTTCCTTATATCATTTTCACTTAATTTTTGAAATGTATAAAATATGAATGCACCTCATTGTCTCATTATCTGCAGAGGTATGTCTTCCACTATTCTATGGGAAAAGATCCATTTCCAATTTAGTAAGTAACACAATAGGAACATCCATCCTTCCATCCATTATCTGCTGAACTCAACAAAGAGGCTTACTGTAAACAGTTTTCCCATTTGATAAACATTATTTATTGAGAATATTCCTCCTCTGTTATCATGAATTCAAAATGTCACCAGGTAGTAAACATGTCACCAAGATAAATATGAATGTTCCCCATGGCTGCATGAATTAAAGATTTTTGTTTCTTATCATATTTTCTCTACAATTCAGATCGGGCCTCAGTAGGATAATGTAGCATTTTGGGAAAAAAATACAAGTCAAGAGAGCAGCTCCAGAGGCCAAAATGGAGAAGATCTCCACGGCCACCATGGACTTCCCTTTGGTACTCAAGTAGGTAGGGAGGAAGGTGATCCAAACACTGCAAAATATTAGCATGCTAAAAGTAATGAACTTGGCTTCATTAAAGCTGTCAGGCAATTTCCTAGCAAGAAATGCAACTGTAAAACTGATGAGGGCCAAAAAAGCTAGATATGCAAGGACAGCATAAAACATTGACTCTGAACCTTCATTACATTCCAAGATGGTCTCTCCAACCAAGGAGTGGAAGTCCATGTTGACAAATGGGGGAGAACTTGCCAACCAGGTGGCACAAAGGACTGCTTGGATCAAGGGACAGGCTATGACAATGGAGTTGGTCAATGGTTTTCCTAAGAGTTTCCTTGTCTTGTTCCCTGGCTTGGTAGCCATGAAGGCCAGAACCACCATGACAGTTTTTGCCAACACAGAAGAAACTGCAAGGGAAAAGAGAATGGCAAAGGAAGTTTGTCGTAAGAGACAGGTGAAGTTCCCAGGTCGTCCAATGAAGAGGAAGGAGCAAAGGAAGCAGAGCAGGAGAGAGACCAGGAGGATGTACGTGAGATCTCGGTTGTTTGCCTTGACAATCGGTGTGTCACGATGCTTATGGAAAATTGCTAGGACTGACAATGTGATAAAAAAGAGAGAGAGAGTAAGAGATGCTAAAGTGTAGCCCAGGGTATCTTCATAAGAAAGGAAGTGGATCTTCTTAGCAATGCAGTGGTCCTTGTCCTTGTTGGGATATTGGTCTTTTGGGCAGGGGTCACAGCGAGCTGCATCTGAAATGAAGAATCTTTGTCTAAATATTTCAGTAGCAATCATAGTAAGAATTATACCTCCTGGCTCATATCTCAGATGTGACTCCTTTCCACATCGGTCAATTCAATAAGAAAGAGATGGAAGGATCCTCTGGGAAACTTTTTGTGCCGTGTAAAAATCAAAATGGCTTTGGTTCAAAATGAGCCTGGAGAATCAGTTGCTGAGAGATTGAGATCTCTGCCTCTGTAATCACCAGGTACCTGCACCAAATTTTGCATATTGTTACCGAGAGGGAGAGAAGGGTTGACACTTGATTTTTTCCCCACTTTGTATTGAAAATCTAAGAAGATTGACCACTCTCTCAATCAAAAATCCTGCTTTTTACCGCTTAGTTTCATCATCATTTGGAGTTTTATAAAATCATAAGTTGACAGACAAATGCACACCAACTCACACATAGAAACATTCATGTGTAATGGGATGTGGGGGAGTGAATTTCTTTGTTTGAAGCCAGCATCTCCCATCATTCAATCAGAGGTTTTTTTGTAGAGAGAGCCTAGCTTCAATCCATGATAGATTGGTTGATTTCTCTGTCATGCCTATAAGTTTCAAGGGAGACTGATAATCTTGATAGAAGTATTAAAAGTAATACAAAGTTTGAACACCAAACCAGGCTGTATCGTTCATTTAGGAAAATGATCATAATTGGTTTTCCCTTTGGGATGAGATAAGAGGAATGGAGAGGACAGCAAGAAATGTGCAAGTTTTTTGTCTTGAATGCACCTTGTGGTAAATTTGGTGAGGAGAGCAATCTTGCCAATCCTAGTTTCTCAGACATGGGAAATTAGACCGGTGGGGAGATGGGTGTCACAACAACTTGTTTCTGTATTGTAAAGAATGTCAATCCTACCACAAATCATAAAAAAGTATCTTAATATTTTAATATATTGAATGGCTTCCTTGATCCTGGAAGATCTCCATTTGAAGGTTGCTCTACCTGTCTGATTAGAAATGGTGCCTTCTGGACAAGCGTCACATTTGTAGCAGCAAACCTGCTCACCCTCTGGAACGGTTCTCTTCTCACCTGCCTGGCACCTCTTCCTGCCACACCTGGCAAAGGGCACCTTCTAAAAGAGAAAAGAGAAAAGTTTGAGATGGTCTATTCAATGGTCATGCATCATTTAACTTACACATTGAGATCTCCATCTTCCAAAGTGCTTTACCATCCACATCAACTAGGAAGAGCTCCTAGGGAATTGAGACTATATCATTGCCAACTATACCAAGAACCAGAATAGAGCTGGAAGGGACCTTTGAGGTCTTCTAGTACACCCCCTGCTCAAGTAGGAAACCCTATACCATTTCAGATAGGTGGCTCTCTTATCTTTCCTTAAAAATCTCCAGTGATGAAGCACCTACATCTTCTGAAGTTAAGTTAATTTTTCTCAGGGTTTCCCCTTTATTCTAGTTTGCTTTCCTCTTTGATTAGTTTCCATCCATTATTTCTTGTCTTGCCTTCTTGTGCTTTGGAAAATAAGTTGACCCCATTCTTTGTGGCAGCCCCTCAGATAGCAATAGCACTTAGCAATAGAACTTCAGAAATATATACCACTTCATAGTGCTTTACAGCTCTCTCTAAGTGGTATACAGAGTCAGCCTTTTGTCCCCAACAATCTGGGTCCTCATTTTACCCACCTCAGGAGGATGGAAGGCTGAGTCATCCGTGATACTGGACCTTGATACTGGAATACAGCTAACGTGTCATCCCTAGTCCTTCTTTTTTCTAGACTAGCCATATCCAATTCCTGCAACCATTGTTGTAATGTTTTAGTCTCCAGGACTCAGCTTTTCTCTGCACTTTTTCTAAAATCTCAACATCTTTTTTGTAATGTGGTGACCAGTGGTGGGATTCAAATAATTTAACAACCGGTCCTCTGTCCTAATGACCAGCTGGGTGGGCGTGGCTACGTGATCATGTGACTGGGTTGGCATGGCCAGCTCAACGTCACTCAGGTCGATGGGCGCTTCACCTTAGTTGTTACAATGTAATAAGGGTTAACCGGAGAGGCAGTTTCTGTAAGCAGGGCAATAAAGATCAGGGTAGAAACAACACCAGAATGTTTCCTTCCTGTCTTCCTTACAGGATTAGCCCTGTAAAGTGGGAAAAAAGAAAATGAGATTTCTTCCAACAACCGGTTCTCCGAACTGCTTAGAAAATTAACAACCGGTTCTCCCGAATAGGTACGAACTGGCTGAATCCCACCACTGGTGGTGACCAAAACTGGATGTAGTATATCAGGCCTGGGAGCCATCTTTTTCTTTGGAGCTTCAGGGCTTCCATATTTAGAACCTGGGAAAGCAGGAGAAGGTATTACAAGGAGAAGTAGAAGATTAACCACAACTACATTCCTCTCCCTGGGAGTCAAGGACATCTGCCCTGCACCTGGATGGGAGTGAATGGGGGTTGCCTCTGGTTAGAGTGAAGGATTGGGCCATGTGATGGACTTGTGGGTGCAGTGGGTGGACCATTGACTTTCTTTTGGGTGGGGAAAACCTGGAACTCTCAGATTCAGGTTTTCCCAAATTTGCCAATATGACATCTCTAATAAAATGGAGCTTTGAGGAATTGCCAGTCTTGGAGTCCTCTTTTGTTAGGGGTGTTTCTTGGAACTCTGACACAGTATTCCAGCTGTGATCTTACAAAGGCTTTATAAAGCGGTACTAATATTTCATGTGATTTTGATTCTATACTTCTGTTTATATAAGCAAGGATTGTATTAGCTTCTTTTTGTCTGCTGCCTCCCACTGTTGGCTCAGGGTTAAGGTCTTTCTCACAGTTACTGTTTTTGAGCCAGGTTTCACATAATCTGTACTTGTACTTTTGTTTTTTTTCCTTCCTATGTGTAAAACCTTGCTTTTCTCTACATTACATTTCATGTTGTTGGATAGGGCTCATTGTTCAAGTCTCTCAAGATCTTTTTGAATCCCGAGCTTGTGTAGGGTGTAGGTTATTCCTGCCAGCTTAGTGTCATTTGCAAATTTGATGACTCCCCCTTCTATTCCCTCACCTAAGTCATTTATGAAGATATTGAAGAATACTGGGCTTAAGATGGAACATTGTGGTATCCCATTGCTTCCTTCCTTCCATATTGATGTACCATTAATAATTACTCATTGAGTAAGTTTTGTCAGCCAGTTAGAAATCCATTGATGCTGTCTATCCCACATTTTTCTAGTTTACCAAGAAGTAGACTATAGTCTACTTTGTCAAATGCCTTACTGAAGGTTAAGTATGTCCATCAGAGGTGGTATTCTGCTGGTTTGCACCAGTTCAGGCAAACTGGTAGTGGTGGTGGCAGGAGGCTTTGCCCACCCACCCAGAAATCCTGGTTCTGAACCGGTAGCAAAGGTAAGAGGATTTCATCATGTCCATGGCTAACTGACTGATGTTTGCAGTTGGAACTTGTCACGTGTAATATAACTAAAGGTAATCCCCACTTGATGAAACTAATTGAGACACTAACACTTGAGCCACAGTATAGAAGAAAATCTCAGCTTTCCCAGCATCATCGCATAACATGAAGCCCCTGCTGCTCTAGCATAGCCTCAGAGAGTAAAGTCCCCAGTCATTCTGGCCAAAGTCATAGTGCAAAGATCCAACTGCAGCCACCATCATCATCCTATAATCTACATTCCTGCAATTATCTTCTTCCTCAGATGACCTTCACCATATTTTTCCTCATGATGAAAAGAGCTCTGCCAGGCTATTTGGGAGGAAACTCATGTCCATATGAGGCCATTTCCCCAGAAGTAAACCACCATGAGTGACCTTGGGAAGAAAGCTTTATGCATGTCCAGGAGAACATGAGCTTTTTTTCTGAATTCAGGACATTTCTTTCCAGCTCACCTTTTTGGCCCAGATGATTGCATGGGAGTTGATGGTGAAATCCTGGCCTTGGGAACCCCTGGGATCCATTTGCCCAACTTTCATGTAGACAAAAGATTGATTGGGGAGGAAAATCCAGTTGAGAAGATCGTAACAAGCAGACATTGGTCCATTTTCTAAGAAAGAGACTTCATTTCCATCACTGTTATTGAACCTGATATTCTTCAAATAGGCAAGAAGCTGAAAGAAAAGAGACCCTTGGAAAGTGGAGTAACAAAAAATGAGACATCATGGATTCTATCACTCTCTGCTGACAAACATTTTAGGAAATAATTACAAATCTTTAAATCTATTATCATGTGTTTTTCTGATTTCAAGTTCACTTTTAATGGAATAACTATGATATATTAATATTCTAATGCCCCTCTCCAAATGCAATTCTATAGATGCTGAGATAGTTATGCTTCCATTTTTAATCAAACCATTAACTGTTTGCTATTTAATAATTTAGTTTATTTTCAGATGTAATTAGAAGGGCGGAAATTCCAATGAAATTCCTAAGGATCTGTGGACTGAATAAAATTCAGAGAAATTACCTGCCATGACTGGACATTTGTGATCCTTTTTCCAAGCCTCATTATGGCTGGTTGTGATCCTGATCCATGAATTGTATGTAGTGCATGTGCCACAGCATGAATGGCATTGTAGATGTTGTAACTTTCACCTGTCATGCTCGTTTCAAACATGTAAGATGGCACCTTCTTAAAATTCTCCTTTCCTGTACAGTGTTTTTCCCCCTTTTTAAGAATCAATCCTGGTTTATGGATCTTGCAGCCAAAAATCCTTTCCCACCATAGAGGGAGAAAGACATCTCCTTGGGGGTTCAAGGGGTCTAAAGACAGAAGGAAATGCCTGAATTCTGGGTTATCAGGGCTTTGATCCCTGAAATGGAAAGTACCATGGAAAGGCTTTAGAAATTCCAACATTGTGTGAGATGCGCTTATTTCCCAATGGGAAGTCAGGATCCAAACAACTCTAACTGCAAAATTACTCATGGTTTCCCAATGATAAAGAGAGATATATATCATTTTAATACATTTGGATTCTCCAAATACAATAATCACCTCAGCTTTATCCCACGTTGGGATTAAAGAATGACATTTTTTTACTGATAGAAAAGGAGATACAGATTCCAACATGTGAGTGAAGGCCAGGCAGATCTCCTTCTCCTTCAGCATTGGCATTAGAGTTGAGATGAAAAGTTCTCCATTGTCACTTTCAGGGGCCACCAGCCCAACCCAGTTCCACTGGAAATACAGGAGCAACCGAACTAATCCCACATACTGAGGAAATTCATTGGGGCTGATCCGGAAAAAGGAAGGAAAAGCAGTTTTGTCTCCTTGAGTGAACTTGAGGAAGTGAAAACCGAACTGCAGAAAAGGAGAACCTTGTCATAATTTTTAGAACAATATTTTATACTGATGTTAAGGGTCAGTATCAGAAGCTTTTTGCCCTGCCAGTTCGATTGATTCATTTTGAATGGAGTGAGAGGCTTCCAGTTACAATTACAAATTCAGATTTCAACAGGTGTGTGAAGATCATGCAGCTGAATGCTTTTTCTCTGCTATGTATAAACAAGATTGGTTTATTTTACAAGTGTACTTTGCTTAAGCACTATGAAATATAATTTTGCTTTTTATCTATCACTTCCCTTTAACTGAGCTGAATTCCCTGTGACCAGATGGTTGTAGATGGTCTGCATCTTTGGATGTCAAGTCTGCCATCTTTGGCCTGGCGCCTCACAGGCATCCTACCATCAATGGCTGTGGGGTAGAGGGGTGGGCATGGGGAAACAAATGGTCAATAAACTCATGTGAGTAATTGATGAGAAATCAGGAGGGGGAAATGACAGTTTGATGGACAGAGAAGCTCAGAACCAGTTTGTGCCCGTCCTCAAGGCTATGCACCATGAGGAAGAATTTGGATTTCCCCAAACAACTCGGCGCTGTCAAATCACCTAGGGAAATCTTCATTGGCTGAAGAAAAACTGGTCATGGGGAATGCAGGGATGAGGGAAAACATTTTGTATTTTTTTCATGCCAGAAACATTGTTCTAGCTTCACTTTATGGCAGCCAATAACCTTCAGTAGGCGAACCTATCACTTCAACTAAATGGAGTTGAGGGTCTTTCTTTCCTAAGGGAGCTACCTGGGGCAGGTTTGACATTGGAAAACTTGTGGCTCTCTAAGGCTCTTCTACACCCTCAACTGGGATAGCTACAGAGTCCCCTTGCTCCTTCCATCAAACTGTGCTTGAATCACATCTGGTTTGTTCAGTTTTCCACCTCAGCCGCCTTTCTCTCTTCCATTCATCTCTTATGCTTTTCTTCCTGCAATACAGGTGTGGTCCTTTGCTTTCTTAAAATGTCAACAAACCCAATCTGTAAGGAAGGAAAACTCACAAGAGCAGACTTGGGTCTTTCCTAAGACAAGGATAAACCTTGTGAAGAGTGTAACTGATATAGTTTGCCTGGCTCTGATATATGAGAAGCCAAGGTAATAAATCATCAACGTGATTCACACAATAAACCAAACTGAAGCATGGTTACATTTACATTGCATTAGGAAAGAATTCATCCAGGAAAGCATTTCAGAAATACTTTATTACCTGTTTGCAATGTGGGTATAAAGAAATTTATCCTGACACACAAAATATACAACATGAATTCAACTGTGGCATCTTGTAATTCCTCAAATATCATAGTCCTGATTTTTCTCAAGTAACTTTGGCTTCATCTGTGACTTCTATGTCTTGGTTTCTGCTTGCTCTATACTGGCACCCTACACAAACCCTTTACCTGTGGAACCTTGAAGATGCTGAAGATGGAGGCCATCTGCCTTGAGTATTGAGAGTTGACATCTCCAACAACAGAGAGCAATGCATCCTGCTTGTCACATTTGTAACCTGGAACCATTTGACCTCGTGTAGACAGAAGAGAGAGGCTGTTCCAGGAAATTCTCCTAATACTATCCTTATTGTCATAAATATGGAAGCCGAGGGTGATGTTGGGAAGCAGAACCAAATCCTTGTTGATTTTTGTGACTGCATGTACCACCGCCAGAAATAGCTGATAATTCTTGAATTCAACACTATAATGAGAAAACATTGGGAAATATTACAGAGAATCTTTTGTGTGCTAAGGGAGGTTGTCTTTCCTTTATTGCGTTTGTATGTGTGCTCTCCCAGTCTTTGAGGTGTTGAATATATTTGTTGTGATCTTGATATGTTTAAGAAGATCGTGTGGATGGTCCATGGTCCATGTAAAGAGGGAATGAGAAGTTTACACCGTTACAACCCTAAACAGCCATGACTGCTCCACATGAGAAATATCTTTAATAGATTTGGCCATTTGATTAACCCTTTGAAGGATGTTTCAGCTCTGGAACCACTCAGTTCACAATACTCCACTGAAGGCCACAAGATAATGAGCTATCCATTGTAACTGGATTTGCCTTTTTTTTTGGAGTTTTCAAACATGACTTTTTTGACCTAATAAATAATAAATGACCTTTCTCACTAACCCAGGGCAATTTCTGACATGTGTACCCTTCCTCAATTATTCTGTTTATCATTTTCCTGATGAAACTGGTACATTCTATACTATTTTAGAATAATGCTTCTTTATTCAGGAAAGCACCAAGGCTTCTGAACCTGAAAGCATCATTAGAATATTAATTTATGAAAGGAGTTTCCTGAATCCCAAACAAAGCAGAATTTTTTCTAATCCATTCCCTTCCGAGTGAAACTTACCTTATTAAAATTCTTGTCTTTGATGGCTCACGGACAAACTCTATCATTTCAAAGAGATCAAACTTTTCCAGGAGCAAATTCCCCCCAATAATGAGATCCCCAGACTTGTAGTAGTCCTTTACAATTTGCAGAGGGTTCCTTGCTACACATACGGTTTGCATTATCTTCTGAGTTGTTGAAGGCAGGAGCCAAAGGAGAAGCAGCAGGAGAGGCAGCCCATTCATAATTCTCACTTTCCTTCCTAGATCACATATCAAATTTTTGATAAGCTGAAGCAAGTGGGAGCAAATGGCTCCCACAAAATCCCACTAAGGTTTTAGCAGAGAAGAAGCAGACTGTGCCACATGGGTGGACTTGAGGCAAATTAATAGCAAGTTTGCTTTCTCTCACCTATTCTGAGTTGTCACTGAAGACAAAACTGAGCCCAGTTCAGTTTCATGGAACGAAAGAAATGACTTGTTTGCAAAACAACCTAAGGTGACATGACCAGCTTCCCTTGGGAGAGTTCAGACATTATTTCATTTAAGCAAGTTTTATCTTGGAAGACTTCTGTGGGTAAAAATCTATGTGGTATTCATTAAGAATTACTGTACTTCTGATAATTGCAAGGAAGAGCAACATCCTCAACTCACTTAGCAATTTCCTTCATGCACCAGAAGGGGGAAACATGTTTGTGTCTCTTGTTCTTCATCCAAAGAGCAGATGGAATTGAGGGTCAGGGTCCAAGTGGGATTTGGCCTACCTGAAACCCCTCAGCACCTGCATCCAAGATGGAGTCTGGCTTGTGCCAGTGTTTTTTTTTTCCAGATAGGGCTAAGCATGGTGACGAATTGTAGCCTTGTAAAAGTGACCAATAATGCAGGTGTTTGTAGAAGAAATGTTGTATTTATTCTTACATGGTTAGGGATGATATAGAAGCTCAGTCCTCTTATACCCCTTACAAATAGTGAGTGGGGACTCAAGATATAAGCCTAATTTAAACTCTATGGAGATTCTCAGTCATCCAGGTCATAGTTGTCCCAAAGGTGCTTTTTCAGGATGCAACTGGACTTTCTTGTTTTCTTTTTTTGAAGACATTTTGCTTCTCATTCGAGAAGCTTCTGTCAGTTTCCAAGTAATGCATCTCTCACAAATCAAACTCCGAGGCATTTCCTTTCCTCAAAGATCAAACATATTTAGATACACCATCTTGGCACGAACTGGTGAAAAACCACTACTAAAGTTCCTGGGCTTTCCCTTCCCAACTATGAATAAGGGTTTCGTATTTTTCCAAAACAATGTCCAACCGGGATGGAATGTGTCACTAACATTTCTGTATATATTTTATTTTAATAAAACTGAAGTTGAAGAAACCATGATACTCAAAAATAAAGAGAAATTTCTATTGTTGTTGTTAGTTGTGAAGTCATGTCTGACCCATTGCGATCCCATGGACAACATTCCTCCAGGCCTTCCTGTCCTCTACCATCCTCTGGAGTCCATTTAAGCTCCCATCTACTGCTTCAGTGACTCCATCCAGCCACCTCATTCTGTGTCATCCCCTTCTTCTTTTGCCCTCAATCGTTCCCAGTGTTAGGCTCTTCTCCAGCGAGTCCTTCCTTCTCATTAGGTGGCCAAAGTATTTGAGATTCATCTTCAGGATCTGGCCTTCTAAAGAGCAGTCCCTTCTTAAAAGATTCCAGTGTTGGAGCACTCACAACTTCTGGAGGCAACCCCCTCCACTGATTAATTGTCCTCATTGTTAAGAAATTTCTCCTTAATTCTAGTTGAATCACCCGTTGATAAAATTCCACCTTTACTTCTTGTCCTGCCTTCAGCTGCTTTGCAGAATAGGTTGTCCCCCTTTTCTCTGTGACAGTCCCTCAAATATTGGAAGATTGTTATCATGCCATCCCTGGTCTATCTCTGTTAGACTAGACATATACAGTTCCTGAGATCTAAATTAGATTAAATTAGACTAAAGTAGAAACCAGCGAAATACTGTCGACATAATATACTTAGACTTCAGCAAGGCATTCGACAAAGTAGACTACTGTGAATTTCTGCAATAGAGAACCCCAATGCCTCAAACCAATCTAATCCCAATAACCATTTATTAATGTAGCTGACAACGAACAAAGTAACGAACTTAACTGACAGCCTTTTATATGCGGCTGTCAAACTGTTAACCAATAGGAAGCTTCCCCATCTTGCTCGAGCCTGCACACGCACCAGCTTCAACGGCTTCCTTTTTACCCCATTGATTGACAAGTCTTTCTCGAGACTTCAGAACATAGCAGAAACTATCTCGAAGAGATGGTGAACAGGAAGAATACGTCTTGCTGAATTCAGGGACATCACAAAGTCCCTGATCAATGCAAGAGAAGTTCTTCAAGCCAGTGACAAAAAATCCAGCCAAGGCTGACGAAGTCAGGGCGGCTCCAAAATGGAAGGATATGGAAAGGGAAAGTGTTTCCAGCTGGTGAGGAACTTTTACTGTTTTAAAAAGAGACTGCCTATTAAAAAACTTAAAATTAATTTAAATGGAAGAACAGAAGAAATAAGCAGCGGAATTAAATTTGGAATGGTTTTGGACAGGAGATTATCTTAATTTTTAAATGCTATCTTCATGGATGGGATTTATGCAAGCCTTTTAAAACAAATGAATTAAGTTTTCTTCTACTACTTTTTTTGTTTTATTCTTCTCTGTAACCCATGGACTAAAATTTTCCTCTTTAATTACTATGGGTGTTCTCCTAACTCATTTAAGAATTGGACTTTTTAAAAAACTTGAAATACAAAAAAGATACAAAAAGTAACAAGGAAAATTACAACATAATACTGCTACTCAGAGGCTGGAAGGTTGTGTATTGGAAACAAAACATACTTTTTTCTCTCACTGATTATTTTGGCTTGGCACTACAAGGTCTCACTGCTTGGTTATAGAGAGTGATAAGAAGGAAAGCATACAGATGTCCCTTTGAAGTATATCTTTAAACAGAAAAAAAGTGAAAACAAAACATTATTGTGAATCTATGCTTAGTTTTATTAACCTTCCAAGCCAGAGCAGCTGTGATTGTTAGTGGGAGATAATGGCACAATTTCAACAGCAGAAAGGAATCTTAAGTCTGCAAAAGATATTCTCAGAAATACATATGAGAGGATAGAGAAGAAGCTGGAAGAGTTAGAGCATCTAACAGCAAAATATGATGAAGTTGAGGATGTTTATCAAATGGAAAACGTGATGGTTAAAACCCAAAAAATTGAAGTGGAAAATGAATATAAAGAAATTAAATTTGCTGATATTTATGGTGACTGGTTTGTCTCTGAAAATGGAAAGAGTGGAATACTGAAAGAGGAACTAAATGGAGGGGAAATTTATCCCAGATGGCAAGATACAGAAGAGGAAAAAACAAAAGAATTTATGGACTTAAAGAGAGAAATTTTATTAGCAATATCATGGATAACACCACTGACAATCAAAGATAAGCTGATTAAGTCCTGCCTATTATGCAGCTACGGGTTCCTTCCTCCACTCCCCATCTTATCTGATCCTTCCTTGAATATCTTTCTTTGGTCTCCAAACTCATTCCCATATAACATTACACTTCCTTAATAGATTGTGTGAATGCTAGTGGTATAACTGGCTTTTGCAAAGAATTCACAAAATGCTTCATGGTGTGATGAATGGGGGTCTAGTTAATTGAGCACTCAATGGCATGATAATTAAGTGGATCCAATTTTCTTAAAATTTTACTTAAATAAATTTTAATCTTACTGATACAATTTGGGAATTATGAAAAACAGTTAGATCTTGTTCATTGATTCTCCTATATTTTCATTAATAAAGGAAGTAGATAAATCTTGGTTTTGTGATGCAAAAATTATAACTGTTGGACAAAATCATTTTGATCTCCTCTAACAAAATTCTGAGTTTGCAGAAGATAAAAATATGATTTTGTGATAGAGAGAGGTGCATAAGTAAAATCCAGTTGGAAACAATCAATTTTTAGCATCTTAGACTTGATACGTGATTGTATCTTGTATAACACCAAAGGAATGGCAGAAACAACCTATATCTTTCTTTAATATTTCATTTGTAGTTGTTCTCACATTATTCCATATGCAAAATAATTACTGATTAAAATAAAGCAGTAGTAATATTTTAGTGATACGATAACCATATTATTAATTTGATGATAAGGCCATTGATAATCCAGGGGAATCAAACCAGGAATCAAACCCACTTGTTGAAGACATTGCACAAAATATTTAATAAGTGAGGTCAGGGTTGGCTTCACTTGGAATGTGCTGAAATGAAGCCCCTAATAAATAACTGGATTTCTTTGGAAGCTTGGCTCGAGGCTCATGATTTAATTAGGGCATTAGTCAGACTCATGACACTAGGCATTGACGTTCTTCTGTGTACTCAGCCACTCCCCTCCAACCCTGGCTCATGGTTTTGATGCAATCTCTAGATTTGCAATTGGCCAGGGAGTCCTCCAAACATTTATGGAGTGCTGCCAGGAAGCAGATGAAATTTCTCGGCTCAAGTGTCGTGATTGTGGAGGGTGATCATCCACTGCACTGCAATCCCTACTAGGTCCATTGTGATCCATCTGACCTTGGCACCTTCAGTGGTTCTCTCCAGACCATACTCCTGCATGTAGGTCCAAACTGGTCCAGGAGGAACCCCAATTGCTTGGGATCCCTATTAAAATTCACACCCAGCTGCTGTGCCTTGCAGGTGGTCCTCCTTCTTGGGGCTATCCCTGCAGAGGGGGTGATACAGGTGGCAGCTCCTGATGCTGGACCAGCAGTGGCTGCTGCTCTCATTGGGCTGGCTGAGGTGCTGGCTGTGGTGGTGGATGTTGTTGCTTAGGCTCCTGTTGTGGCTGGAGGTCATCAGGTTTCATGGCCTAGGCATGGTATTTACACACCTTTCGGTTCTTGAAAGCCTCCCCCCCCCCCACATGAACTTTATGGTTTGCTCCATTATCCAGTCAGCTTTGTTGAATTCTTCACCCTCTTCTTCCTCCTCCAGCTCCATTCACTGTTTCTGTTAGCAACTGCCATAGTTTCTATGAGTCAAAGTCATCCCCATAGGCTTCCCCTCCCATTCCTCCTTTTGCCCAATGCCCAGAGACCACCTGGACCTCAGCAGATAGCCACAACTTTCCACCTCTCCTCTCCATTCAGAGCCTCCCCCAACATTAAATCTCCCCTGATTTCTCCTTTATGTCGATATCATGTGCATGGTCCCCATGGTAGAGATGATGTCCTCTTTGGGTTGACCACAATATCAGATTCCACCTAATGTC
Source organism: Thamnophis sirtalis (assembly GCF_051295495.1). Taxonomy (NCBI): domain Eukaryota; kingdom Metazoa; phylum Chordata; class Lepidosauria; order Squamata; family Natricidae; genus Thamnophis; species Thamnophis sirtalis. The sequence goes on along the minus strand of NW_028261381.1, from coordinate 179,511,449 downwards.
AGACCTGGCCCAGTCTCATCCCTTCAGAAAGTAAAACTCTCAACTCCCTTTGTCTGAAGTGAAAAGAACTTTTATTTAAACATGCTAGCTGCAGTAAAGTCAGGGGGATTCTGAAATTCCCATGTAGCAATACAAAAAACAAACCCTCAGTTCCCCATCCCTCCCCGATATCCAGTCCATCTTTAGCCAATCCGCCATCACTGAGATATTTTGGGAATTTCCGAGGTGTTTGGTCTGGTGAAAATCCACACTCAGGCTGAACAACCATGAAGATACCTGGGACAAACTGGTTCCAAATGGCTTTGCACCCCTTCAACTGTCATCCTCCCACCTCGCATATTCCCACCATAGAAGCATATAGGTTTAACACCCAACTTCCCCTCTCCTTCTCCTGATCCTTTGATGGCAGGATGCATGTGAGGTGCCAAGCCAATGATGGAGGACCTCACAAAACCAATGGAATAGTTTGCCTCCAGAGGTTGTGGGTGATCCAGCACTAGAGGCTTTTAAAAGGTTACTGGACAATCATTTGTTTGAAATGGTATAGGATCTCTTGCTTCAGCAGGGGGTTGGACTAGAAGACCTCCAAGGTTCCTTCCAACTCCATTGTTAAATGTTCCATGTCAAACAGAGGCAAATGAAACATATAAACCAACAACAAATTTCAAACAATAACTGTCATGAGCCTTAGAAACAATTTTATTATCAGTTCCCTAGTTTTATCATTAGATGTTCCTTTGTGTTTAGATCTGGTCTCAGGAGGATAATGTAGCACTTGGGGAAAAAGATGCAGCCCAGCAGTCCAGCACTGGAGACCAAGATGGAGAAGACCTGCACGGCCACCATGGACTTTCCTTTGGTGCTCAGGTAGGTGGGCAGGAAAGAGATCCATACGCTACAAAAGACCAGCATGCTAAAGGTGATCAGCTTGGCTTCATTGAAGGCCCCAGGCAGGTTCCTAGCCAAGAAAGCCATCATGAAGGAAACAGAAGCTAAGAAACCCATGTAGCCAAGGACAATATAAAACATGGTGACAGAACCTTCATTGCATTGAAGGATGATCTCTCCAGGCTGGGAGTGCAGGTCAGAGTCAGGGAATGGGGGAGAAAATCCCAGCCACATGGCACAAATGAAAATTTGGACACCAGAACAAGAAAGGATGATGGAGTTGGCCAAGCTCTTTCCTAACCATCTTCTCATCCTGTTTCCTGGTTTTGAGGCCAGGAAGGCCAGCACCACCAAGACAGTTTTGGCCAACACAGAAGACACAGCTACTGAGAAGACAATGCTGAACATTGTTTGTCGGAGAAGACAGGTGGCTTTCCTTGGTTGCCCAATGAAGAAAAAGGGGGACAAAGAGCAAAGCAGGAGGGAGATCAGGAGTATGAAGGAGAGGTCCCGGTTGTTGGATTTGACAATTGGAGTTTCTAAGGATTGAAGGAATAGGATTAAAATGAACACTGTGGTTAGGAACAAGAGTAGGGCAAAGGAGATGAGGATGATCCCCAGATGTTCTTCATAGGACAGGAAGATGATTCTTTTGGGGATACATTTGACTTGATTCTTGTTTGGATAGTGTTCATCTGGGCATTTGGTGCATTTTTCAGTATCTGAGGAAACAAAGTAATATTACCAAAGTAATATTTCTTTCATAGTCTTTCAAATTTCAAAAAATCCTTTAGATGAGATTTGATACTGAGGGACAAGAAAGCTTCAGTAAATGGTATATACCTACATTCCAGCAAAAAAATCTCCAATATATACAAGTGTACAAAAATAAGAACAACAACAAAATAAAATTAAAAGAAAAAATATCTGGTGCCATAAACTCCCTTCTCTGAGGTAGTCCACCAGATTCTTATCTTTCACTGACTTTACTTGTTTGTTTTAATTTTAAATTTTGACAGAACTACATATATGTTTCTCCCAGGAATATTTAAACTTGGTTATTGATGATTGACACACCAACTGTGCTCTCAATCAATTGCTCTAAAAATCCTGGACAAGGGGTAAACATTTTCTCACATGTTTGGAACCATGGAGACCCTCTTGAGAAGGGTTGCAACATTGCCAATTTCAGGGGAGATTGTACAGCCCCTTCCAGTTAAAAAACATTAACTACCCTGGATTAGGGAGTAAAGCCTTCTAGAAATCCCTGAAAATGTGATTCTGTCAAGAGCCCTGGGAATCACCTGGTAACAGAGTCCTGCCTGCTGGTTGCATAGTTGGTAGCATCTTCATGCATTCCTTTCTTGCTTTCTTAGTGTTTATTTCTCATAGTTTTAATTTTTAATTATTGCTTTAATTGTATGCCAACAAGAGTCACTTTGAATGGAATGGAATGGAATGGAATGGAAAGGAAAGGAAAGGAAAGGAATGGAATGGAATAGAATAGAATAGAATAGAATAGAATAACAGAGTTGGAAGGGATCTTGAAGGTCTTCTATTCCAACCTCCTACCCCACTTCCTGTTTGAGCATTCAAGCAATATATTTTATTCTCTCTAGATTTGGCAACAATTTTAAATAGAGAATGGATTAAATATTGATATCAATGGATATTAAGTAGATTGATCTTTTATTAGTTCTCTCCCCCCCACACACTTTCTGTTCCTTTTAATCCTCACCCAGCTTTTAGGGTTTTTTCCCCAATCAAAACCAGGACTATATTCCTATTTTGTTGGTGTTATAATTGTTTATATCTCAATATTGAACAACAAGGAAAATTGGAAAGATAAGAATAGGTGGAAAGGAAATATCCACTTGATGGTTTTATGATGAGACATCTGTTTGGTTTTCATTGTTCCTTCAACCCAACCCTCTCCCTCAATTGTTCCTCCCAATTATATATTTCAGCTTATTAGGATTTATGATTTTAATAAAGATTAACTGATTAAATGTATGATCGATGAATCTTTTGGCCTGTAATATAAAGTTGGTTTGGGTGAGCAAAGCCCTTTGAACTAAAACCATTCCTCAAGTTACAAAGAATTCAGATGTTCCTAAAAAAGATAAATATGGAAGGACACACCAAATTGGCAAATAAATGAAATATTTCTTACCCAATCCTTCTTCCTACCTCATCCTTCAAGATCTTTTTCTTATCTCTCCCATTATGGAAGCAATTGGACACCATGAAAATTAAGAACAAAACCATCCAACTTACATTTCCCTTTAAAATGTGTATTGATGAAAGCGCCCTAATCAAAGGTGTTATGTCTACCTTATATGCAGCTTTATCTTCCTCCCTAGTGTAGTTGTTTCCTATATCACATTGGTACTCTAGGATTCATCTTTATTTTTCCTGTGATGCATTTCCTATTGTATTTTACATTCTTTAACCATATGGCTTCTGCACAATGATTGCTTGTGTAGCATTTTAATTACTCCACATGAAAAACACTCTTGCTGAATCCAGTAGGTTTCCTTATGGTGCAGTGGTGGGTTTCAAATTTTTTTACAACCTCTTCTTTAGGTGTGGCCTGCTTTCTGGGAGTGGCTTGCTGGCCATGTGACTGAGTGGGCATGGCCAACTTGTAAAATGTAGTGAAACTCACTTAACAATGCTCTTGCTTAGCAACCAAAATGTTGGCTCAGAAACTCTGGCATTTGAAACACACAAGTCTTAAAGCTGTCAAGTTATAAGACCCTTGCACCCCTAACCCTTTAGAAAAAAAACAGGGGTGTCCAAACTTGACAGCTTTAAGACTTGTGGACTTCAATTCCCAGAATTCCTCCTCCAGTCATGTTGGCTCAGGAACTCTGGCATTGAAGTGTGCAAGTCTTAAAGCTGTCAAGTTACAAGACCCTTGTCCAAACTTGACAGCTTTAACACTTGTGAACTTCAACTACCAGAATTCCTCCTCTCACACTTCATCTTGATGATGTGCGGACAGGCGCGGGGAGGGAGCTGGAACCGGTTCTAAATGGCACTGTAGATTTGTGAAACCTCTTCATTAGAAGAGATTAGAACTGGCAGGAACCTACCCCTGCAATGGTGTCACCCACCTTCCTGAGTGGAGATGGTCCCCTCTGGACAAGGAACGCAGTCATAGCAGCAAACTGGCTCTCCTTCTCGAGCCTTCCTGATAAATCCAGGCTGACATTTATCTACACATTTGGATTGAGGCAGAGTCTGAGAAGAGAAAGAAGAAATGCCAAAGAAACTATGTTGAGATTAATCATTCATGTAAGTTGGAGCATTAGACATGAACATTACCCAAGTAGTCTTTGGCCTTCACTTAGGCCAATATGAAATCTTTGGATACTCCCAAATGGTTGCAGGAGATACAATTGTAGGCAGATGCCTCATTTAGTTCCTCCTTTTTTTCTTGGGACATATCAGATAGCAAAAAATGTACCTTTCTACTTAGGAAAGTCTGGAGGGATGAGAAAAGATTTAAACATCAAGTTACAACCAGGGGGTTCCGCCTAACAGTGGAATTAACATGCATTCCTCTATTCTTCATATAAGAATGATTTTGAAATAAGATATCTCATTTTAAAGTAAACTTTACTGTAAAATGTTTATTGAACATTTATTCCATTAGATTTATTAAAATAAAACTGTAATGAAGAAACATCTGACCAGTAGGATCTGGAAAGGTTCTTTTCTGGAGTACATAAAACATTGCAAAGTTGCTTCCCTTTGAAAGCAATCCAAAACTACCCCCCTCTTAAGATAAAGAGGAAAATTCCTTAGAAACAAGGGCTGACAACCTTAAAGGATATCCTCTTTATTTGTATATTTATTTGTTCAATTCATACGGCTACCATGCTGGTGAACTAAAACTAAAACTTACTGGCTAGTTTCTAAAACTTTAGTGCACTCTTCAAAGGCAAAGCTCAAATTAAATAATGTTTCCCTTGTAACAGTCCCTTATTACTTCTGATATCAGGATTCTTTTTCACCCAAGTCAGGCTTGAGTACTTCAGTTTCCAAACCATTATCATGGCAGCTAATAAATTTAATCAATCAATGGATAAATAAGCTCACATCAGACCAGTCTTTATTATTTAATGTGAACTGAAAGCCTTGGACCTCGTTCCTAAATTTCACTATCCCAGTGGTGTTAAAGAGAGACTTGCATAACTATAGTCTCAGCTGATTAAAAAATATCACAGATTATGGGTCTGTAATTTTAGGAGTCCCTGACACCAACCAGGCAATGAAGGATTCAATCAAGAGCCTGTGAAGTACTAATACCACTCTATAAAGCCTTAGTAAGACCACACCTAGAATACTGCATCCAGTTTTGCTCACCACACTGTAAAAATGTTGTTGAGACTCTAGAAAGAGGGCAGAGAAGAGCAACCAAGATGATTATGGGAATGGAGACTAAAACATAGGATGAATGGTTGCAGGAACTGGGCATGACTAGTCTAGTGAAGAAAAGGACCATATTTGAGTGGCTGCACAGAGAGGAGAGGGTCAAGCTATTTTCCAAAATACCTGAAGGCCAGACAAGGAACAATGGATGGAAAGTGAACAAGGAGAGATTCATCCTGGAAATAAGGAGAAATTTTCTGACAGTGAGAACAATCAACCAATGGAACAGAATTTTCCTTCAGAAGTTGTGGGAGCTTCATCACTGGAAGCTTTCAAGAAGAGACTGGACTGCCATCTGTCAGAAATGGTGGAGGGTCTCCTGCTTTAGAGGGGGGGTTGGACTAGATGACCTACAAGGTCTCTTCCAACTCTTTTATTCTGTTATTTCCCAATTGGACCAACAGAACTTCCATCCAATCTTGATTCCATTTCATTGGATTCAATCCAAACTGAAGTCAGGCTCTGGTTAACAGAATTACCTTCATCTCTAATATTTGAAGACAAGGAACAAGTAAACCTGAAGCTATTAAAGTGAAGTCCCTCAGCATATGAGGCCCTCACTCACCAGTTTTAGGGAGATAAATTGCAAAAGAGACATTAATTGGCAATGATTTGTGTCCTAAATAATAATCACCCCAAATCTCATTTTAGATATGGCTGAATCAGCTTATAACAGCTTCAGTGAATAGAACTGAAGGCCCCTCTATCTATTTTATATAATAGATGTTTTACTCCCCACATTAGAGCCAAGGTGGCGCAGTGGTTAAATGCAGCACTGCAGGCTACTGCTAGATCAGCAGGTCAGCGGTTCAAATCTCACCGGCTCAGGGTTGACTCAGCCTTCCATCCTTCCGAGGTGGGTAAAATGAGGACCCAGATTGTTGGGGGCAATATGCTGACTCTCTGTAAACCGCTTAGAGAGGCCTGAAAGGCCTATGAAGCGGTATATAAGTCTACTGCTATTACTATTGCTATTGCTATATTCAATTCTCAATACAGGTTAATCCACCAAGTACTGGAAAAACTTCTGGCAGCCAACCTGTACATCAAGGTATCAAAATGCGAGTTCCACTGTGCATGGTTAGACTACCTGGGTTACCAAGAATCAAATGAAGGAATAGAGATGGACCCAGCCAAAGTACAAGCTGTCCTAGGCTGTCAACTCCCTTGTACCCGCAGACAGCTACAAAGCTTCCTAGGGTTCACGAACTTCTACAGGCAATTCATCCCCTCCTTTGTGAAGATTGTAATATTTACATGTACAGGTATGATGACATAATAATGTTGATATACTGACTGAAATGTATTGTAGAAGGGAAAAAAATAATAAAAAGAATTGAAGCCCCTCCATCTATCTAATATAAGTATAGATGTTTTACTCTGCACATTCAATTCTCAATGCAGGATATCCACTTTTTTGACTAGGTTTATCCCCCTTGAAAAGGGTCCTGATTCTTTGGAAAAAAGAAGAAAATGAAGAAAAGACATCGATATTTTCCCCACCTTGTTGAGCAATTTTAGCTGTGACAAAGCATCTTGGTTGATTATAAGTCTGTGTCTTTCAAAACTTCCCAAATACTTGTCAGTGGGATCCTTCTTGGGAAGAATCACCCTACTAACAATCCACAGATCTGCTGCTAATTCTCCATTTTGATCCAAGTACACTTTAAACAGGGAAAGATTGTACAATTCCTTCTTCTTTAGAAATGTATGAAACTAGAATGGAAACATTCAGGAATTTTAAAAGTAGAAACCTTGGGGTTTTTTAAATCTCATATTATCTTTTTACATTTGAATCTTTCTTCTGTGGTTGTTTAACTTCTAAACAATGTCAGTTGGGAGAACAAGTGTTGCCACTATTTTCAAAACTCAGGAACAAAGTTTCAGTAATAATTCTCAAACACTTAGTATTATTGACCAAAAGTATAGTAAGAAGACACATGTCAACCTTGAAGCAAACCTGGATGAGGCCATCTTTCTGGATTCATGGTCGCCCCAAGGCAGAGGAGGGGACAGGGAGGGGGGAAATTAGATAGCTGGGATTTTGCTATCAAAAGAAAAAGTTTTCCTATGGGAACGAAGGTCATTCCAACAGGTGGTTTAGAGAGGAGGAGTGGAGTAACCAAGTAACCTGCCAGCACCTTTATTAGACAATGTGACTGATGACTTGGAGGAGAAGGGGGACTTTCATTTTTTAATTAGATGAAAATCATGGGACCTTTCAGAGTCAGCTTTCGCTATTGTGTCAATATGATGTATCCAATAAATGGTTCTTTGAGAAATCTACCTGCTCGGAGTTCTACATTCAATGGGTGCATTACTGGTAACACTGACAATATAATTGACAAAAATGGTCAATTATAGGGTACAGTTGAGGAAAGGTCATAAATCAATTGAAGAAAAAACACAAATAAGTAGAGTATTCATAAACTCATTCAAAACAACAGGGTGATTAGCAGAAAGCAAGGATTTGTTAAGCAGATAGTTGAAAGGCTAATCCTTATTCAAGTAGTGCAGGGGGCGGGGGGATAACCAGATGAACAAATTCTACTTCATTGTAAGACTTTATTAACAATGGGATGGTCCAAATCTTTTAATGAACTCTTTTGACAGATCTTATCTGAGTTTCTTTCCCTGCCTGTTATACAGCTGATGGTTTCCTCCCCCACACCATATTCAATCCTTCCCTATGCAGCATCTCTTTCTCTTGTCCTCCACATTCATTCCCACATATCATCACACTTTCTTATTATACTGTGTGAATGCTGGTGGTATAACTTGATTTTAGCAATCAACAAAATCCTTCCTGATTTGCTGAGTGGGGATCTTCTTAATTGTACACTCGATGGCATGTTAATTAAGTGGATACAACTGTCTTTAAACTTGTACTCAAATGCATTTTAATCTTAGTGATAAAATTTGGGAGTTATGAAAAACAATTAGACATTGGGCATTACTTCTTTGATATTTTCATTAAAAAGGGAAGTAGACAAATCATGATTTTATGATGCAGAAATTATAATAATGCTGTGACAAAGTTATTTTGATCTCCTTTAAAAATTCCCAGCTTCTAGAAAATAAAAATATGATTTTCAGATAGAGGTGCATATGAAAAATCCAGTTCGAAACTAATTTTGAGCACCCAGGACTTGATATATCATTGCATTTTGTTTAATACAAATGAATGGCAGCCAAAATCTATATCTTTCTTTAAGATTTCATTAGTAGTTTTTCTAATATTATTCTATATGTAGAGTGATTGCTGATTATAATAAAGTAATAGTAATGTTTTAATGATTTGATAATAATCATATTACTAATTTGATAATGTCATAAATCACACAGTGGATTCATACCAGGTCCCCAAACAGGCACCACACCATACAGCACAGAAACCGCTTTGGTCGCATTGACCGATGATCTCTGGAGAGCCAGAGATGGAGGACATTCCTCCATCCTGGTCCTCCTTGACCTCTCAGCGGCTTTCGATACCATCGACCATGGTATCCTTCTGCGACGACTGCGGGAGGTGGGAGTGGGAGGCACCGTGTTGCGGTGGTTCTCCTCCTACCTCTCGGACAGGTCGCAATCGGTGTTAGTGGGGGGGCAGAGATCGTCCCCTAGGCCCCTAACATATGGGGTGCCTCAGGGCTCGGTCTTATCCCCCCTACTATTCAACATCTACATGAAACTGCTGGGAGAGATCATCCGCAGGCACGGATACCATCAATATGCGGACGATACCCAGCTGTATCTGTCCGCCCCGTGCCAACTCAATGAAGCGGCAGACGTGATGAACCGAGGCCTTGAGGCCGTTATGGACTGGATGAGGGTTAACAAGCTTGTGCTCAACCCAGAAAAGACCGAGTGGCTGTTGTGCTTCCCTCCCAAAGATTCGACCAATATTCCATCACTCAGGCTGGGGGGTCAAATTCTATACCCCTCAGAGAGGGTTCGCAACTTGGGAGTCCTCCTGGATCCACAGCTATCGTTTGACCACCACCTGACGGCTGTGACCAGGGGGGCATTCGCCCAGGTTCGCCTGGTGCGCCAGTTGTGACCCTACCTGAATCGGGAGGCTCTCACAACAGTCACTCGGGCCCTTGTGACCTCTAGGCTGGAATACTGCAATGTGCTCTACATGGGGCTGCCCTTGAAGAGCATCCGGCGACTTCAGCTAGTGCAGAACGCGGCCGCGCGAGCGATTGTGGGTGCACCTCGGTTCACCCACATAACACCTATCCTCCGCGAGCTGCGCTGGCTACCTGTCGATCTCCGGATGCGCTTCAAGGTGCTATTAGTCACCCATAAAGCCCTGCATGGTAGTGGATCTGGATACTTGAGAGACCGCCTTCTGCCAATTACCTCCCTGCGACCAATTAGATCTCATAGATTGGGCCTCCTCCGTATTCCATCGGCCAGCCAGTGCCGGCTGGCAACTACAAGGAGGAGGGCCTTCTCAGTAGTAGCCCCGACCCTTTGGAACGAGCTCCCCGTGGAGATTCGTACCCTCTCCACCGTCCAGGCCTTCCGCACAGCCCTTAAGAACTGGCTAGCCCGTCAGGCCTGGGGACAAGGATAGCCGCCCCTCCCGAATGATGAATGTATGTTGCTTATTACTTTTATTATATGTGTCTACGTCATTGTTTGTATTCCCCCTTCCTGATTTTATGTGAGCCGCCCTGAGTCCCCTCAGGGAAAAGGGCGGCCTACAAATGTTAATAAACATCTAAACATCTAAACAACTTGGAGAAGACAATGCACAAAATTTTCATCAGCTTTAGGCAAGGACAAAGAAGGGGAGGAAGAGATCAGTTTTTAGTCTTGAGGAAAAAGAACAAGGAGAAGAGCCATGCTGGTTAACAGGAGCTTAAAATCAGAAGGAGTTTGGGAACAATTTTTCAAATATAGAATATATCTTGATTGTAGAAGGAAAAACACGGCTCTCTTACAATAAGTACAATAAGATTTTATACAGGAGTTTAAGATCTTGAACAACTCTCAGAGAGCCCCAAAGACCCTGAACAGAATTTACAGTTTGATGGATCCCTGTTGGGATACCTTACCTTCCATGGCTGAGCCCACAACCTCTCTTCTCCCTTCTCCCTTCTCCTCTGGGATTGGGATGCAGCATTTAAGGCATGAGCCACGATCTTAATGGCACTGTAAACACCACCTGTATTTGTGATCCGCATCTTATTCTTTTTCTTTTGGGCCCCCACTGGTGCTTTCTGGGTGCATCTTCTTCGGCCTTTGACAGAAAAGACGTGTTTTAAAAAAGAACAGTGAAAATACTCAGCTTGAAATTCAGATTCCACAAAGAAATATCGTTTATAGCCATCATCTTTGTGCCAATTCTTTTTCCATTGAAGAGGAAAGGTCCAAATACTATGGACGTACTTGAGACGCCAGTCCTTTCCCATTGAATATACTCCAACCATTGTCATGATCCAGACTTTCCCTTCAATGGGTCCTGGCAAACTTTCAAATGTTGAATGGAAGGGAAGAATTCTGTCAATGGGGTCCTCAAATTCCACGAAGTGAACAAGGACATTGACTTGTCTCCACTTAGAGAGTGCATCCCTGAGGGTTGCTATGTTTCCAGTCACTGAGAAATGTTGTGATATAACAACACAAATTCTATTCATGACAAGCATAGGAATAAAAGTCCTTAAGAAATGCTCTCCCTTCTCTGTGTCTGGAGCAAAAAGACCAATCAGGGTCCATTCAAAATGGAGGAGCAGTTGGACAATTGCTGGGTACTGAAACCCTTTTGTGGGGAGCATCGGATGGAAAAAAGGGAAATGATTTTTATCACTCAGAGTCTCTGAAGAACTTCTCTGACTGATCTGAAAAAGCAATGAAGAATTCAAGGTTATATTTGGGTTTTATCAAGTCCAAATGATTAGCTTTTAATAAACTCATCTTTTTTCTCATGCACCTATTAGAGCAGTTCCTTGTTGATTAGTCAGTAGGCCATATCAAGATACAGAATATAAAACACAGAACATTAACAAGCTCGTATATAAAAATAGAATTTAAAACATTAAGTAGAATAGAATAAGCTTAAAGAATAAAAAATAGTATTTCATATCATCCCCAGAATTTATTGCCATCAAACCACATAAGAAGATTTCAGCTAAATTAATTTCCACCAAAAAGAGTTATATTATATATAATTTCTGAATTCTGACGACACATGAAATATGTTGTTTTAATATTAGAATCCCAATAGATTGTTTCTCTAAAGTGCAGTCCAAGATATTAACCTCCCTCTTTTTTATATAATTTACATTAAAAATAATAGATATATTACATCTTCTATCTCTGGAGTTCCACAAAAACAAGTATATTCATTGTAAAGGATTTGGAAGATTCAACTCAATACTTGTCAATTTGGAAGCAGCTAATGCAGTTCACTGTGCCAACTTTACTGAGGATGGCTATTGGCTTTCTCTGTTTTGAAAATATTGGATTCTTTGTGCAGCAATTTTTAGCTTTTTCTACAGTTGTAAGAAAAACCGGAAGACCATAGATTATAAAATATTTTTTAGTTGTTCAATCCAAAAACTTTTAGCTCTTTTGATGTTCATGGAGCCAAGATAAATACCCCAGATAAAGAAAGGTGTGCACTGGCTCTGTTAATTCATCATCAAGTAGCCCTATATGGCAATGCTGTCATTTTCCAAAGACCAAAACTTTTGACTTTGACGTATCCATAATCAGTTAATCCTTATTAGAGGAGGAGCCAAGACCTCTTAACAGCACAAACAACCCAAATGTGATATCAGCAACACCATTATTGTCAGGTCCCTGTCAGAATTGTGAAGGGGTGGGGGAGAAGAGGAGGCTTCAGGGGGGAATATTTTGTATGTGTTCGCTTTTGATGTAACTTCTTGGGAGCTGTGTGGGGGGAGGGGATGACATAAGCCATCTGTGCTGGTTCTTTCTCAGGTGCTTCCAGCCTGGCATTCAAGGTCCTGGTGCCCCAAACACAACCTCTTCTCACCACCATGTCTTAGAGTTTTCAAGAGACCTTTGTGGCATTTTATTGGCTGCCAATGAACACCAGGCATAGGGTTGAGGGGGAAAAGTTAGCCCAAATGCACAATTTCAGATTCTGCCTGACTTTTCTGCAATCACTGTCTCTCAGTAAAAGTTCCCTTTGAAATGCAAACTGCTTCAAGAGTTTTATTTTCTTGAGAAGGTAGCTGCGGCAGGTCCTTACGGTTATCTTATCTGTTGGCAAATATCAATCCTATTTCTCATGGCTCCATTGAGCTCCAAACACACTCTCAAACAAATGAACAAAAATCATTGGGATGGAAGGAAAACCCTTGGAAGTTTGCTAGTCCGACCCCCTGCCCACAGAAAGAGATCCTATATCAATCCAGACAAAATGAATGTCCAGTCTCTTTTTAAAAGTCTCCATTAATGGAGCACCCACAACTTCATTAATTTTTCCCACTGTCAGTGCTTGTAGAAAGGGCTTTGAGTAGCATCAACATTCTGAGTTCTATTTTAATGGCAATCAATTTATTCCATTGTATTTTTTTTGTTTTCTGTCTCGAGTGCTATAAAGGCAGTAAACCATTATTTCCTCTGACTGATATTTTTGTAGTTAGATGGTTCAAGACAAAACAATTGTCAATAATGGATCACATCTGCCTAGAGACTGCTGGCCTTCTACAAGGAATGTTTGTTTCATCTACCATTCCCAACTCTATTCAAAGAAAAAACGGCATATATTTAAGTCACAATGTCTGTTAGACAAATGGATCTGGAATTGATAGAATCTGTTGGAATAGAATTGTAGTTGGAAACTACAATTGTCATCTTAAACCCAAATGGGTTCAGCAGGTATTATTTATGCTTGTAAGTAAACCTGCCAATAGAGGGTCTCACCAGCTGGAATATTTCTTAAATTGTTCATCTGAAAGAAAATCATCATCATCTGGATTAATATTGTTCTGCACACATTGTGTAATGAATTTATCATAAGCATTTTAGGACATAAAATAGTTATAATGTTGGATAATGTATTTGTAGGTTTAATATGATTTGACACTTAGTTTCTCTTTACCATCACAGGTCTTCAGCAGAAGCCCTCAAAGCAAAACATTAGCAATAGCAATAGTAGTTAGACTTATATACCGCTTCATAGGGCTTTCAGCCCTCTCTAAGCGGTTTACAGAGAGTTAGCATATTGCCCCCAACAATCCGGGTCCTCATTTTACCCACCTCGGAAGGATGGAAGGCTGAGTCAACCCTGAGCCGGTGAGATTTGAACCGCTGAACTGCTGATCTAGCAGTAGCCTGCAGTGCTGCATTTAACCACTGCGCCACCTCGGCTCTTATCAGGAGTAGATGTTTTTATTTTAATCCTTGCTCCCAACCCCCACCAGAAACCTCAATTCCCAGCCATGAAACCTACAATGGCTCTAGTGAAAAGCAGCTCTTGAATTCTATAGAAAAAGATATGGTCTACCATCAAACACTACCACCTCATTTACTTTGCCAGATAGGGGAATACAAACACAAACCTGTGCAATGTTGTAGGTGCTGGCCAAGGTTGACATCTGAATAGAGATCTCCATGTCAGCTCCATCAACAAGTGCAAAAAGGTTTTCCTTCCTTCCACAGATGTAGTTGGGAACATTGGCTTCTCCAGTAGAGAGCACGTCCATCAAGGCATCTGAAGTCCCAAGGGTGTTCATAAAGTTGTCATGGATGTTGTAGCCCATGGTGAGATTGTGCAGGGGCTGGTGCTTTTTATTAACCATTTCAATATTGAAAATCACACGTGGTATACATTTTTTCTGATAAGATAAACTAGTGTAAAACCATGCTCATATTAGTATTAGCATCATCATCAGCAACAATAAAATATTTTTTCTCTATTTAATTCACTTTTTCTTCGCAAGCCAAGTCTTAAGCTATTATTGATCCAAAACCAGAGGCAAATGATAGTCACCCATCATCACCCTTTAATGTTTGTGGGTGTGGAGAAGATAGAATGGACATAGTCCTACAAAAGGATTAAAACCAGAAATACACCACTTTTTGTAGCGGTACTAATTTTCATCAGCCCAGTAAACAGGCTGCAGAATAATTCAGTCACTAAGTAGAACAATCCTAAAAGGAAGAGGATTTTTGATAAGCAGCCAGGAAAAGCTGTTGTAAAAATAAGTCATCTTCTATTCTTATAAAAATCAGGCCTAGAATATCAATCAGTGGTTATAAAAATATGGAAATGAGCTAGGTGGGGGAAACTACAACAATCACTACTTTCAACAAAACTCACTATTCAAATCATGCATTGAGAATTGAACAGGGAAACATAAATAATGTGGACTTTTTGCAGGTTTTGTTTGCCTCATGTTTTCATTTGAGCCTCTCCCAGAAAATAACACAAAAGAGAGAAGCTCTAGAAATTAAAAGGATTCCAGAAATAAGTCAGGTCCTGCAATATAGGAGTAAGTAAAATAAGAAGAAAAAAGAAAAGTCTTAGACCTGCAAATGGAGGGACTGAAACTCCATCACAAAGAATGACTTACAACTGAATCTTAGAAGGAGCTATGCTGAAAGGTAATAATTTATGTGCAATTGTTGATGCAGAGACAAATATACCAATGAGAAAATCTCCTGGCTTATAATAGCTCCATGGCTTTTCTCCATCCTGGTGGTCCAAATTCAGTGGGCATTTCTTTCTCAGCTTTCCAGAGACTGGCTGGGGCACCAGCAGCATCAGAAGCAGAAGCAGGAGGTCCATAATTCATGGGGTTGAATCAATCTCCTTCCCGTTTCTAAAGAAGAATTAGAAGCAGTCACACAGGAGGGAATATCCAATGGCTTTCCCGATTCACACAGAGACAAACCAAGATTAACTTGGAAGAGAGAGAAAGTACATTCAAGATCACAGCACCTCCCTGTCCTTTAATTTGAGCCACAAAGTTTATAACCTATTGTATTTATCCTTTTTTGATGCAAGATCCCTTCCATGCTGCTTCAGTCTGATGTTTACATGAAAGTCACTGGAGAAGGAGGAGAAGAGGTTTCAGAGACAGGGATGGTGATAATTGCAGTGAGACGGGACCTCTCCTCTTGGGATCCTGAACTTCTTCCATGTAAGGAAGGGAGGCGGATAAAAGCATGTTAGTGAAAAAGCACTGTCCTTTAGCCCTTCCTGCTAGGACACGCCAGAAGGTGGTGCTGGAGCAATATACTTCAACAGCCAGAGAAGTAATTTCTGTTCAAGGGGCCTCTTGCCTCCAGAGACTCCTAGGAAAGGTCACCCAAAGCTATGAAGTTTGGTGCCACTCAAGGTTGGTGACAGTTAATTTTAGTGATGCCTCTGCTCCAATGCCATGGAAGCAATCATCATCCTTGAACCCAGCCTAAAGGTTAGAATAACAGAGTTGGAAGGGACCTTTAAGGTCTTCTATTCCAACTCCTTGCTCAAGCATAAGATTATACCATTTCATACAAATTGCTGTCCAGTCCATCCATTGGTGATGATGTCTATTCCAAATTTTTACTAGCTTACCAAGAAGTAGGTTGCGGTCTATTTTGGTTTAGTTTCCTTGAAGCTTCCTGTTATCTTTCCATTCTGATAAAAACACTGAGAGCCTTTAAATGTTGAAGTTTCTTGTTTTCTTAAAATACAGTGTGATGTGAGATCTGCAGCTGGGATGATGGCAGCGCCCACACTATGGTGGATGGTGTGGTCTGATTTCTCGCCATAACTACCAGAAATTGATTTAGGGGACCTGGTGGCAGTCGTGACCTGACAAATGCGCCCATGACAAAAGCGCGCCGACAAAACCGCGGCGCTAAAACCGTGATGTCATCAACACGCCGACAACAGCATCCCGACAACAGCGCGCCGACAACAGCGCGATTTAAGTTAAGGTAAGGGTTAGGTTTAGGTTTAGGTTTAGGTTTAGGTTTAGGTTTAGGGTTAGGGTTAGGGTTAGGGTTAGGGTTAGGGTTAGGGTTAGGGTTAGGGTTACAGCACGCTTCTGTCGACGCGCTGTTGTCGGCATGCTTCAGCGCTCATTTGTCGGCGCGCTTTAGAACTCGCGGTTTTGTCACCGCGGTTTAGTCAGGCGCACTTTTGTCGTTCGCCCTTTTGTGGGTGAACCGGTGGCAGTTCCTTTGGATGTACAGATGCACTTGGTGTGGTAAAACTCCTGTAACATTCCCATCTTGGAGGCTTTGTTTGAAACTCCACCCCAGATGACCTACAAATGCTTCCAAGGACTACTTCAGAGTCCCTGTATTTTGACTTATCTTGGTTGATCATTAATGGACTATGTTTCTTAATTAGAGGGGGGAATGTTAATATCTACAACTTGGCCTAGAAGGGAGGACTGGGAGTTTGACTGAGAGGGGAAGCTGATGGGATGGGCAGGTCCATCCTCACAATGAGGAGCATAGGATGACCAATATCCCAGGTCTATTATTTGAAAGTTGTCCCCCTCTATGGTCTTCAGCTTTCACTCTTAGTGTCTGGCTACCAGATCTTTGGTGGCTCCAGGTTCCAGCTTTGAGTTTGAATGCCAGGTGGATGTGTAACATGGCTTCTCCTGTCCACGATGCTACCTGCCCTATCTAATGGAAGCCTATATGTGCCTTGGGCACAAAGCCAGATGGGCGAACCTGGGCCATCCAAACTCTGAGTGCACTAGAAAAGAAGCAATAGCAAACCAATGCTGGAAAACCTTGTTATCTATGGCCTTTCTGATAATTTTCATACACAGCTGGCTGAGACTGTGGTCTTTCTGAATCTGGCTTCAGTTTTGCAAAACCACCCAAATGGACAGCAACTTGTTAAGACCTACACAGGTTGGTCTGTGTAGAAGCAGCAGGAAAGCTCCATGAATTTTGACCATGAATTTCAAATACTCATGAAGGATGCAGGGAGGTTGATAAAGTAGAAGGCCCAGAAGGCCAGGTAGGATGCAAGAGGTGGATGTCCCTTCCTGTCAAGGGAAGGGAGGACATGCTGGAAAAGAGGAGGGCAGATGGACCTCCCTACTTGATCTGGCTCAGTAAGCCTCAGGCATGGTTGGAAAAGGTTTCTCTGAGGAAGGAGTCTCCTAGCACATGACAAAGGTGGAGAACAGCAATACACCTCAAAAATTGGGACTTCGTGCAATGGAGGTTCCATGTCAAAGCACCCCTTCTGTTGTCAGCACAATGCAGCACACATGGTCAGCCAGAAACCCCCTCAGGAGGGGAGTCTCAGGCACCTGCAGGCTAGCAGAGCTCACCAGAGTCTACTGTCAGACCTGGAAGCCATATTTTATATTGGGCCTCAGGCCTCCCCTATTTTCTACTGTGTGGAAACGGGAGAGGGGATTATATGGAGTATGGGAGATATGTAGTCAAAATAACATTCTTTTCTCCGAGAGTCAAGGCCGTCTTGCCCTGCAGCTGTGATTGTATAAATGGAAGGTATCTCCAGTTTTGGATGGTGCCTGATTGGATCATGTGATGGACATATGGGTTCTGGGCAGGGATTGGAAACCTGGAAACTTTCAGATTTGGGTTTTTCCAGATGTGTCAATATGACATCTCTAATAAAATGGAACTTTGAGGAAACTCAAGCTTTGGAGTCTTCCTTCGTTTTTTTTTTTAAACTGCCAATAACTACAGATAGAGACTCCATACTCCAAAAGGACTGGAAACTTGAACAGGTGATTTGGCTTTTCTGTCCACAGTGGCTGGAGGGACATTTTCATTTCTCAAAAGGAAAGCGTGGACATTTCTTCAGAAAGGAATTGTAAATTATAAATGCTTTCAACTAACACCAAAATTAATCTTAACACTAAAACTGTTTTCTATTTCAGCTCTTGAATTATTTAAGTAAGTTCTTTATCCACACGATTTCCTCTTTCAATTCTGCCAAAGTCTATAATTTTCCCTTCATTTTAAAAATATTTTTAAAATATTCTTTCATTGGGCTGCCTCTGATTAGAGTTTCCCTGAAAGAGAGAAGATTTCCCCTTCAGCACTTCTGAGGGAAGACAGAAGCCCCGCCCATCTCTCCCCCTAGTGGCTGCCTCTGTTCCTGTCCTGCTCCTGTCATCACAGCAACAGAGCAATAGCCAATCAAACAGGAAGGAAGAATGGTTGCCTGGGAACTCAGCCACCAATCAGCCTCTTGGAGGAGAGGTTGAACAAAGAAAGACAAAGGGTGGGGGAGGGGAGAAAGTTTCAAATGTGGATGAAATTAAAAGGTTTCAAGTGTGATGAGAAAGAGAAGAAAAAAAAACAACTCAGAGAAATGCAGAGGGAGGGGAGGCTGAAGTCCTGGAAGAGCCTTTCCCCTCCCCCACCTAGAAATGGCTGCCCTGGAGAGCTTCTCCTCCAGTGGAGGCTCTGGGGCAAGTGGGAGCAGTGGCTGCCCAGGAGTGCCCAGCCAGAGGGTCTTCAGGGGCCACGAGGGACCCCCAGGATTCCCCTTCCTCAGAGCCCCAGAAGGTCACTCCAGGGAGACCCCCTTCGCCTTCTCCTCCCCAGCAATGCCGGATCCTCTTTTGGAGACAAAGGCCCTGCATGACTTCCCCCAGACAGGAGGCTTTCCTGCAAACACACGAAGGAAAACTGGAGCTTCACAAACCTTCATTGGCTGCATTCCCTTAAAATGCAACTCCAAAGCCCATAAGCAACATTAGTCTCTTCCAAGAATAAGAGGGTGAATGGTTCCCGCTGATTCCCTCCTCCTTCCTGGGACTTTCCCATGGGAAACGTGAAGAGTCTGGGCTCTACTTTTCCCCCTCATTGCCCTATGTGTGGAAGAGAGAGGCAGTGGAGCATGGCGTGGGTCCCCCTTTCCTCCCTCTCTTCCTTACATGGGGTGAAAGGCATCCCTTATTTCTCTAATGTTGCTTTCTCTACCTCTTTTCTCTCTCCCCCCCCCTCTCATTCTCTCTCTCTTTTCCCCCCTCTTTCTCTCCCTCCCTCTCTCTCTCTCCCTCCCTCCCCCCTCTCTTTCTCATTCTCTCTCTCTTTCCCTCCTCTCTCTCTCTCTCATTCTCTGTCTGCAGGTGTGATGTTATTTTTAACTATACAAATTTCTGATGACTAATTTTTGACATAGGTCGGTTTCATCCTTGTGGACTGGTAGTCCTTGAGTTATGACCACAATTGAGCCCAAAAGTTATGTTGCTAAGTGAAACATTTGTTAAGAGAGTTTGTCCCATTTGATGACTTTTCTTGCCACATTCGTTAAGTGAATCACTGCGGTTGTCAAATTAGCAACAATGTTGTTAAGTGAATCTGTTGGTCAGAATGTCGCAAAAGGGGATCACATGATTCCGGGACCATCATAAATGTGAGTCAACTGTCAAGCATCCAAATGTAAATCAGGTGACCATGGGGGGGGGGGTTTCCTACAAAAGTCATAAGTGTGTCATAAAATGGTCATAAGTCACTGTTTTCAGTGAATAGTCACTAAGCAAATGGTTGCAAGTCGAGGACTACCAATATTGCATCAACCTTCTGTGGTGGAGCCCTTCAGTATTAACTTTCAAAATGAATTAAACTAACTCAGTAGGAAGTCATTTCAGTTCTGTGACATGTTCAGGCATGAAATAATCCCCAGGGTTTTCTCTTTAACCTCCATGCCAACAAATACCCCACTTCTTCTCCTTCTTCAGCCACAGGTGCCGTGTCTTCCCTCTGGGCCAATTTCAAGCATGGAGCATTCAAACCTCTCAATTCTTGGTGACCGATTTAATTCCATCTCTGCCCTCTCATTTTGAACCCTGTGGGGATTTGTTTCCCTTCCGTTTCTCTCCAGAGAAAAGCCCCACAAACTCTGAGTCCAGGAACTAGTTGAATTAGCCAGGGATCTCCAGTGAGGAAGAGAATTATTATCCTCAAAGTTTCATCTCTGCTCTTTGGCCGAATCCTCCAGGGGAGACTTTGGGCAGAGACAGAGGGAGTCAGCTGCAGTTCACTTCTCAGACTGACCCAGAAGGCCCTAAATGGAAAACTTTCCTGGTGGAGAACTTGGCTTTAGGCAAAAAGAGTCACTGGATGATTTTAGACTTTAGACTTCTTCCTCCCCCCCCCCCCCAAAAAAAAAAGAGAGCTGTCAGTCTTCCTTCACATCAAACTGTTTTACCCTGGATAAAATAAGATCTGAATACAAATGCTATACTCTATGTTAAGAGTGTTGGAATTGAGTCAAAGCTTAATCAATCAGTCTTACCCTTCCCTGGGTCAAAAATGCTGGTTGTGTTTGTCCGCTGGACCTTCATCTTATCATGCTGTTCCAGTTGAGCCAGATCTTTGGGAAAAAACAAAAGCTACATAGTCTTTGACAAGGGAGGTAGATGGGGAACCAAAATGGCAGAAGCCCAGCTGCAAGGTGACCTGTATGATGCACTCAAAATGCTGGGGATGAGCCATCACCCCATCATTGGCCCCATAGCCATTGGTGTAGAAATCATAGGGTCACCCTCCTTGTGCATCAAATGATATCAGGAACCTGGCATTCCTGTGGGGTCACTGTCAGAAGAACAATGCCCATCTGAAATGTACCTTGCCCCTCGGAAGACACTCATGGACTTGAAATTAACTCGCAGCATTTCTCCCTCTGCTCACAAGCTATGAAGCTCAAGCTCACAAGCTAGCAATGAAGTTGTCTTCCCCGCTTCTCACCGGCTTTGCCCCCTAGCCGAAGGTCCTGTCCCACCCGACATGTGCTCACGGAGACCCTCGATCGGTCGGTTATGCTATGTAGAAACTGAGCTGCTGCCTCTGTAAAAAATTGCAGGGGAAGCTGAAATTTTGGAACGTGATTCTTAAGGGGAAGAGCGTCTACTCCGCTAAAGCTACTTTCTTATGTAAATAAGGATTGAACAGCATACAAAAGAGATTGTAGATTGTATTCCTTTCATGGTGGGGCAGGGCGTGATTTTGCAGCTACTTCATAGATGCACATTTTTTTCTATAGTATTAGTACATTTTAATAGGATTCTTTTTTAAAATCATCTGGATTAATAAACAATCTTAATATTGCCCACTGCTGGAAATTCTGTAGAAAATGTGTTTTAAATTAGTAATAATTTTTATAGCATTAGCTGGCTGGCTGATCTGCTGAAAGAGGGAGGCACATTTTGTTCAGAATAGTTTGTGGAATTGAGACAAGTGGTTCTCAAGCATTGACACACCTATCAAAAGTAGCTTATAGTGCAGTTTAACATCATGTCCTGACTACATCCTTGTGTCCCCCCCCCAAATGAATTGTCATTGCCCTGATCTCATTCCCAGTAATGAGTGAAATATCTTTAATCAACCTATCAGCAACCTATCCTGGGGAACAAAAATGAATTTGCGTAGTGGCCCATCTCTCCAGTGCTCACAGACAGAGACCTCTTGCATTGCTGACAACAGCAGAGGTCCAGCAACCCTTGGTTTCCGGCTTTGTCAGGCCTAAAGAACCATGAACAACACATGGACTTACTTCTGAACAGTTTCTTTATTGTTGCTCACCTACAATCTTGCTAGACTACAGCAAATAACTGCAATAATTATAGATACAATCATAGTCCTAATCGAAATTGAAATCGACTCCAGATTACTGAACGTGGTGATTTAAGACTCCGGCTAAGTGACTTAAAACCGGACATTGGGAAACTGGTATCGCTTCATTAAGACCATCCATCACATTAAGAATTTACTGAACAGTGAAGTAGTTACTAAATTTGACTGAGTTTACTAAGTTACTAGTCACTAAGGTTCTTGATAAATGACTATCAGACTTTGAAAACCGGGTATCACTGGATCATGTTCAACAATTTTGTTGAATTAACATTAACTAAAAAGATTTTTAAATTGGATTTTGAATAAATGTGCAATTAATTGTTACAGTTTTGAATTTTACTGTTACTATCTTCCTTCGTCGTGCAAATCACCCAGTCACATGAACCCCCCGCCACACTCAAAGAACTGGTAGTAAAAAATTTTGAATTCCACCACTGGGTGGGGGGCACTGAGGATCAGTTTGTAGCACCAAGCGGGTGGTGGACTGAAAAAGTTTGGGAATCACTGCACTAAGGGATTGTGTGTTTGCTTTCCCCCTGGAAACATCAGTTCCCAATATCTCTTTGAAGGTCCAGTCCTCAGGAATAAGCTAATGGCCCCTGACTGGTACGTTCCTAGCAGGAACCTTACAAGTCTTGATTAATGAAAGGAACCTCCGAGCCCATGCCTTCTCCTTGAACATTAGCGTATGTGTAGGAGAAAATCGAATTTTCTTTCTATGTGGGAGAAATACATATCTATGTTTACCCACTAATTGGACTGGCACATGCACTCTAATACACCTCCTCCCTAAAATGGGGGTGGTAAGTGGTGGTAATTATAATTATAAATTATAATTTATAATTATTATAAATTATAATAAATTATAATAAATAAACAAGTGGGGAACAGGCTCTCCCTGTACCCCTCATGGGACATGTCCAGAAAAGATTGCCACTCCTAATCTCACTATTAGCCACTCCATCACACAGTTTAGGCAACTGTCAGAAGAATTCCAAGAAAGCCTAAACCAAATTGCGGGCACCCTGGTTGAGGTCTAAGATCAAATAGATTCCTTGGCAGCAGTGATTTTGCAAAACTGGTATGCCATAGACCTCTTAACTGCTGAAAAGGGTGGGCTATGTGTATTCCTGGGAGAAGATTGCTGTTTCTATAGGAATAGATGAGGGGCAGTCCGGGGGGTGGTCAAAGGACTATGGGACCAAGCTTCCTCAATTGGTCAAAGAGTGCAAGAGACAGATTCATGGTATTCTTGGCTACCGGGATCAGGTTGGATTAAACAAATGCTGCTTCTTCTGCTATGTGGGATTGCAAGATTTGCCTTTCTCCCTTGCATAATACTCCTACTTAAGCAACTCATAATCCCAAATAGGCCTTATTCTTAACATTTGCTGGGCTCAAGGATAATGGTTGCCTCCATGATTTTGGAGCACAGGCAAAACTAGAGTTAAGTGTCACCAATCTAAAGTGCAGTTGTGAAATCTAATTCCCCCCACCCACTGGTTCTGTGGGAATAGCTTGGTTGGGGGGGAGGGTCATGTGACTGGGTGGGCATGGCCAACTTTCCCCCCACTCTTTAAAGCATTATTTTAAAGCCTTTTAAAGCATTTTTTCCATGCCGGTTTGCCCAAACTGGGAGGATTTCACCACTGCTTAAGTGGCATCAAACTCCATAGCTCTGTTTGGCATTTCCTAGCAGTCTCCAGAGGAAAGGGACCACATTGAATGACAGCAGAAGACATTTTTCTGGCTGTTGATATTTCTTCTTCCAGCATCACTTTCTGGATGGGTCCTAAGAGGAAGGAGTAAGGCCACTATAGAACAAAGCCCCAAGGGGTGCATCTGTGATATCTCACAAATATGCTTTTCTCCTGTCACCCTTCCTTACATGGAAGAAATTCAGGGTCCCAAGAGGAGAAGTTCCTTCTCAGTGTTATTATTACTATACCGACCTTGATGTCTCTCCTCCTACTTCTCCCCTGACTGTCTTTGATGTAAACATCAGACTGAAGCAACATGGGAAGGATCTTGCATTAGAAAAGGATAAAGACCACAGGCTATGCTCTTTGTGGTTCAAGTGATGGGAGAGGCAGGAACTGTCCTCTTGAATGTACTTTCTCTCTCTTCCAAGGGAATCTTGGTTTCTCTCTGTTTGAATCAGGGAAGCCACTGGATACTCCATCCTGGAACAATGCTTCTTTAGAAACATGAAGGAGATTGATTCAGTCCTGTGAATTATGGACCTCCTGCTTCTGCTTCTGATGCTCCTGGTGTCCCAGCCTGTCTCTGGGAAACTGAGAATGAAGTGCCCACTGAATTTGGACAATCAGGATGGGTGGAAGCCATGGAGCTATTATAGGCCAGGAGATCTTCTCATTGGTATACTTATCTCAGGATCAGCAATAAAAAATACAACATTTCCTTTCAATGTGGCTCCTTCTGTTCAGTGGCGGGCGTAAGTCATTCACTGTGATGGAGTTTCATTCCCTGCATTTGCAGTTCCAACACTCTTTTTTCTTTCTTTCTTATTTTACTTACTCCTGTAATGCAGGACCTGACTAATTTCTTGAATCCTTTGGATTTTCACGGCCTCTCACTTTTCTGTTTTATTATCTGACAGAGGCTCAAATCCAAACATAAGGAAAATAAAACCTGAAAGAAGTCCACATTATTTTCCTCTCCCTGTTCATTCCTAAATTCATGACTTGAATACAGTAGAACCTCTGGTCACAAACGCTTCTCTCCATGACCAAATTCGGGTTTCTTTTGTAAGGGCCAAATTTCCTGTTGTTTGTTTACAAAGAACAGTGACCCACATGTGGCCGCTGAATTAATTTTGCATTAATTTTGGTTAGGTTCAGGTCACAACCAAAGTGGATTGTGACCAAAGTTATGGAATTAATTATAGTTGTGACCAGAGGTTCTAATGTACTGAGTTTTGTTGAAAGTAGTGATTGTTGTAATTTTCCCTGCCCAGCTCATTTCCATATTTTATATAATCTCTCACTGATTTTCGGTGCCTGATTTTTATAGGAATAACTTGCTTTTAGAACAAGTTTTCTGGATCACTAATCCAAAATTCTCTTCCATTTATGATTGTTCTACTTTAATGATTGCTCTGCAACCTTTTACTGGGCTGATGAAAAAGTGCATTCCTTGTAGAAGAACCAGATTTGACCCAGTATTGACAATTGTGTCATCTTGAACAATCTAACTCTAAAATAACTCTAACTCTAAAAATATCAATCAGAGGAAATAATGTTTTTCTGCTTTTAGAGTATTTACAACAAAGTAAGAATCATAAAATAAACTGATTGCCCTTAAAATGGAACTCAGAATGTTGACCCTGCTCAACGCCCTCTCTACAAGCACTGACCATGAGAACAATTAATCAATGGAATAGGTCAGAGTAGAAAATCTCCAAGATCCCTTCCATTCCAATTATTAGATGTTCTTTGTTGACTTGTTAGAGAGTGTGATTTGGGCTCAATGCAGCCCTGAGTAGTAGGACTGATCCCCACCCCAAATTAAGACAAGGGAGCTACCAATATGACATTTGGGTTTCATATACTGTTAAGAAGACTTGGCTCCTATTCTCACAGGGATTATCTGATTATTGATCAGTCAAAATTAAAAGTTAGGGTTTTTGTAAAATGACATATTGCCATATAGGGATATTCGATGATGAGTCAATAAAGCAAGTTCACAGCTTTCCTTAGCTTGGGTATTTCTCTCTGTGACTGGATCTTGGCTCCCTCAACATCAAAGGAGATTTAGACCAAAGGGACAAGTGAAAGCATTGTTAAAATAATTTTAAAAAATCATAGCTATGTAGCCTTGTTAGCCTGAATTATTAAAGTACAAAAGACCAAAGTTACCACCATGCATTTATATTGAGCTGAACTTTGGGATTTAATTTATACCACTACTTGAACTAATTTGATCACATCCCATGAGAAGTATCTTGTGGGTGGATAAAAGGACTTCAGCTGCTGCCTTCAGAGTTAAATTGGGGATTTCTACAATTTATAAAATTAAAGCATACAATTGTTTTTTTTAATAAAATTAATGGTATGGAAAGTGACACAGTCCAAAAAAAAATCTGTTAGAACAAATAAATTTCAATTAAAAACTTCTTGAATTGCACAACTGGCAAATCATATTAGGAACTGTGGTCTCTCTGTCTTTATGCAATTGGAGAAAAAAACTAAAAAAAAACTAAAAAAAAAATGCTGCATAAAGAATCCAAGATCTTCAAAACAAAGAAAGACATAGCCATCCTCAGTAAGGTTGGCACATTGAAATGCATTAGCTGCTTCCAAATTGACAAGTATTGAGTTGAATCTTCCAATCCCTTAAAATGAATATACTTGATTTTTGGAGCGCCAGAGATAGAAGTTGTAATATATCTGTTATTTTGAATGTCAATTATAGAAGAAAGAGGGAGATTAATATGTTGGACTGAACTTTAGAGAAACAATCTATTGGGATCCTAATATTAAAACAAAATATTTCACGTGTGGTCAGAATTCACAAATCATATATAATATAGCCATTTTTTGTTGGAAATTAATTCAGCTGAAATCTTCTTATGTTGTTTGATGGCAGTAAATTCTGGGGATGATATGAAATACTATTTTTATTCTTTATGCTTATTCTATTCTACTTAATATTTTAAATTCTATTTTTATATATGTTCTTGTTAGTGGTCTATGTTTTATATTCTGTATCTTGATATGTCCTTATGACTAATCAACAAGAAACTTTTGTAATATGTGCATGAGAATATAGCCGAGTTTATTAAAAGCTGAAAATTTGCACTTGATAAACCCCAAATATAACTCAGAATTCTTCATTGCTTTTTCAGATAAGTGCTAGAATTGCTTCAGAAACTCTGAATGATAAAAGTCATTTCCCGTTTTTCCATCAGATGCTCCCCACAGAAGGGTTTCAGTTCCCAGCAATTGTCCAACTGCTCCTCCATTTTGAATGGACCCTGATTGGTCTCTTTGCTCCATACACAGAGAAGGGAGAGCATTTCTTAAGGACTTTTACTCCTATGCTTGTCAAGAATAGAATTTGTGTTGTTGTATCACAGCAATTCTCAGCGACTGGACACACAGCAACCCTAAGGAATGCCTTCTCTAAGTGGAGACAAGTCAATGTCCTTGTTCACTTCATGGAATATGAGGACCCCTTTTTCAGAATTCTTCTTTTCCATTTAACATTTGAACATTTGCCAGGACCCATTGAAGGGAAAGTCTGGATCATGACAGTGGTTGCACAATTTTTAATTGAAAATGACAAGCGTCTCAAGTATCTCCATAGTATTTGGACCTTTCCTCTTCAGGTTCAGAAGAATTGGAGAAAAGATGATTACTGTAAACAGTCTTTCTTTGTGGAACCTGAATTTCAAAATGAGTATTTTCACTGCTCTCTTTCAAAACATGTCTTTTCTGTCAAAGGCCGAAGAAGATGCACCCGGAAAGCACCACTGGGGACCCAAGAGAAAAAGAATGTGATGCGGATCCCAAATGATGGCAATGTTTACAGTACCATTAAGATTCTGGCTCATGCCTTAAATGCTGCATCCCAATCCCAGAGGAGAAGGAAGAAGGGAGAAGAGAGGTTGGGAGCTCCAAGGCTTCAGCCATGGAAGGTAAAGGGTCCCAACAGGGATCCATCAAACTATATAATCCTTTCAGGTTATTTGGGGCTGCCTGATCTTATTTGTTGAAGATCTTAAGCTCCCGAATAAAATCTTATTGTACTTATTGGAAGAGAGCTGTGTTTTCCTATCTACAACCAAGATCTTTTCTAGATTTGAAAAAGGGCTTCCAAACTTCTGATTTAAAACTCCTATAAACCAACATGGCTCTTCTCCATGTTCTCTTTCCTCAAGGATAAAAACTGATCACTTCCTCCCCTTCTTTGTCCTTGACTAAAGCTGATGAAAATTTTGTGCATTGTCTTCTCCAAGTGTGGTGCCTGTTAGGAGATCTGGTCTGAATCCACTGTATGATTCATGACATTATCAAATTAGTTATATGATGATCATCAAATTGTTAAAAGTTACTATTAACTTCATTATGATCAGCAATCACTCTACATATAAAATAATATTAGAAAAACTAGTAGTGAAATCTTAAAAGAAAGATGTAGATTGTGGCTGCTATTCATTTGTGTTATACAAAATGCAATAATATATCAAGTCCTAGGTGCTCAAAATTAGTTTCGAACTGTATTTTACATATGCACCTCTCTCTATCTGAAAATCATATTTTTATTTTCTAGAAGCTGGGAATTTTTAAAGGAGATCAAAACAACTTTGTCAAAGCATTATTATAATTTCTGCATCGCAAAATCATGATTTGTCTACTTCCCTTTTTAATGAAAATATCAAAGAAGCAATGCCCAATGTCTAATTGTTTTTCATAATTTTCTAATTTTATCACTAAGATTAAAATTTATTTGAGTACAATTTTAAAGACGGTTGTATCCACTTAATTAACATGCCATCCAGTGTACAATTAAGAAGATCCCCACTCACCACATCAGGAAGGATTTTGTTGATTGCTAAAATCAATTATTACCACCAGAATTCACACAGTTCAATAAAGAAATGTGATGATATGTGGGAATGAATTTGGAGGATGAGAGAAAGAGATGCTGCATAGGGAGGGATTGGATAAGATGTGGGGGAGGAAACCATCAGCTGTATAACAGGCAGAGAAAGAAACTCAGATAAGATCTGTCAAAAGAGTTCATTAAAAGATTTGGACCATCCCATTGTTAATAAAGTCTTACAATGAAGTAGAATTTGTTCATCTGGTCACCCCCCCCCCCCCGCACTACTTGAATAAGGATTAGCCTTGCAACTATCTGCTTAAGAAATCCTTGCCCTCTGCTAATCACCCTGTTGTTTTGAATGTGTTTATGAATACTCTACTTATTTGTGTTTTTTCTTCAATTGATTTATGACCTTTCCTCAACTGTACCCTATAATTGACAATTTTTGTCAATTATATTGTCAGTGTTTCACATAATGCACCCATTGAATGTAAAACTCTGAGCAGGTAGATTTCCCAAAGAACCATTTATTGGATACATCATATTGACACAATAGCGAAAGCTGACTCTGAAAGGTCCCATGATTTTCACCTAATTAAAAAATGAAAGTTCCCCCTGTCCTCCAAGTCATCAGTCACATTGTCCAATAAAGGTGCTAGCAGGTTGCTTGGTTACTCAACTCCTCCTCTCTAAGCCACCCATTGGAATGACCTTGGTTCCCACAGGAAAACTTTTTCTTTTGACAGCAAAATCCCAGCTATCTAATTTCCCCCCTCCCTGTCCCCTCTTCTGCCTTGTGGCAACCATGAAGCCAGAAAGATGGCCTCATGCAGGTTCGCTTCAAGGTTGACATATATCTTCTCTCTATACTTTGGACAATATACTAAGTGATTGAGAACTATTATTGAACCTTTGTTCTTGAGTTTTGAAGATTGTGGCAACACCTGTTCTTCCAACTCACAATATTTAGAAGTTAAACAACCACTGAAGATAGATTCAAATGTAAAAAGAGATAAGAAATCAAGATTTTTGCTTTTAAAATTCCTGGATGTTTCCATTCTAGATCCATCCATTTCTAAAGAAGAAGGAATTGTACAATCTTTCCCTGAAGAAATTGTACTTGGATCCAAATGGAAATGTAGCAGCAGATCTGTGGATCTTTTGTAGGGTGATTCTTCCCAAGAAGTATCCCATCAACAAGCATTTGGGGAATTTTGAAAGCAAGAGATTGATAATCAACCATGATACTTTGTCACAACTAAAGTTACTCAACAAGGTGGGAAAAATATTGATGTCTTTTCTTCATTTTCTTCTTTTTCCAAAGAATCAGGACCCTTTTCAAGGGGGATAGTCAAAAAAGTGGATATCCTGCATTGAGAATTGAATGTGCAGAATAAAACATCTATAATTATATTAGATAGATAGAGGGGCTTCAATTCTTTTTTTTTTATTATTATTTTTTCCTTCTACAATACATTACAGTCAGTATATCAACATTATTATGTCATCATACCTGTACATGTAAATATTACAATCTTCACAAAGGAGGGGATGAATTGCCTGTAGAAGTTCGTGAACCCAAGGAAGCTTTGTAGCTGTCTGCGGGTGCAAGGGAGTTGCTAGCCTAGGACAGCTTGTACTTTGGCTGGGTCCATCTCTATTCCTTCATTTGATTCTTGGCAACCCAGGTAGTCTAACCATGCACAGTGGAACTCGCATTTTGATACCTTGATGTACAGGTTGGCTGCCAGAAGTTTTTCCAGTACTTGGTGGATCAAGGGTATGTCGTCCAATGTTCCCTCTAAGCTGCGTGCCTGCGCGGCCGTGCACATAACAAGAAAACACAGTGCAAAAGTTTCAAACTGCAGCACAGTGTTTCTTTAAATGTGACTGAAAATACCCCCCCTCCCTTTTCTCTTTCTCTGCACTGAACTCTCTCCTCCTTCTGGTGATTGGTGAAATCAAGAAAGACTCTGCCCGGAGACCGATGATGCTGCAGAAGGGAGAATTGTCATTGGTCCTATGGGGCTTCGTCGGCTCCTGGGAAAACATGATTCACTGGTTTTAGCCTGTGTTTCTCTGCACATCTGGGGTTTCTCAGGCATTGCATCGTCTGAAGCCCTGTTCTGGACTGGGCAGTCTTTCTGTGATCCTTTCTCTTCAGGGAGGGAGGGAACCAGCGTGGAATTGGACTCCCTGAGCCAAAGGGGTCCACAGGATCTTGATACTTGATTTTTGAGCAGTACCAATCCTTTCCACTCTTTCCTTTCCCTTTCTGTTCTTCTTCTATCTTCCTTTCCTTTCTCTTTTCCTTTCCTTTCTCTTTTCCTTTCCTTTTCCTTTCCTTTCTTTTTTCCTTTCATTTCTCCTTTCCTTTCCTTTTTCTTTCCTCTTTTTCCTTTCCTTTCCTTTTTCCTTTCCTTTCTTTTTTCCTTTCCTTTCTTTTTCCTTTCCTTCTTTTCCATTTCTTTCCTTTCTCCTTTCCTTTCTCTATTCCTTTCCTTTCTCGTTTATTAACTGCATGGATACCACTTTGAGTCCCTGCAGTCTGAAAGGCATCACTTTGAATTGAAAGCTCCCTAGGGGGCAGCTTAACGCTGTTTTCCATTCATCTCCCTCTCTGATATGTACTTGGTAGTATGCTTCTCTGAGGTCTAGTTTGATGAAGACTTTTCCCTTGGCCAGATGAGATAGCATGTCCTTCATGAGGGGGAGCACCGTATAGGTTGTGTACACACATGGCATTTATTCCTCAAAAGTCCACAGTCTCATAGCCCCAAGACAAAGTTCAAAAGAAATCCATTCATTTATAAGGAGCAACATTTTGGCATGTTCTTCTGCACAGCCAAAACTGATATCCGGTTAATGGTCTCTGAAATTTACCCCTGTCTCTCCCCACCCCTCACTCTGTGTCATAAATTGTCCACCAATGAGGTGCTGCAGTAGGCTGTGAACTTTGCGCCTCACGTGCCTGCTGTAGAAATCTGAGATCCGACTCTGGTTGAAGGTATGCATAGAATCCTCCCACACTTTTTCATGCTGACTTGATAATAGTCATGGAAATGCTTTACAAGTTGACATCGGGGAAAATATTGGTGTCTTTTCTTCATTTTTCCAAAGAATTAGGACCCTTTCCAAGTAGGCTAAACCTGGTTAAAAAGTGGGTAACCTGCATTGAGAATTAAATGTGTGGAGTAAAACATCTATAATTATATTAGATAGATAGAGGGGCCTTCAGTTCTCTTGACCAAAGTATCCTTCAGATGCTATAATGCTGAAGCTGTTATAAGCTGATTCGCCTATATCTAAAGTGAGATTTGGGATGATTATTATTTAGGACACAAATCATTGCCAATTAATGTCTCTTTTGCAATTTATCACTTTAAAACTGGTGAGAGAGGGCCTCATATGCTGAGGGACTTCACTTTAATAGCTTCAGGTTCACTTGTTCCTTGTTTCAAATATTAGAAATGAAGGCAATTCTGTTAACCAGAACCTAACTTCAGGTTTGGACTGATTGCAATGAAACGGAATCAAGATTGGATGGTCCAATTGGAAAATAACAGAATAACGGAGTTGGAAGGGACGTCGTAGGTCATCTAGTTCAACCCAGCTCTAAAGTAGAAGACCCCCCACCATTTATAACAGATGGCAGTCCAGTCTTTTCCTGAAAGCTTGCAGTGATGAAGCTCCTGCAACTTCTGAAGGCAACTTCTTTTCCATTGGTTGATGGCTATCACTTTCAGAAAATTTCTCCTTATTCCCAGGTTGAATCTCTCCTTGTTCAGTTTCCATCCATTATTCCTTGTCTGGCCTTCAAGTGTTTTGGAAAATAGCTTGACCCCTTCCTCTCTGTTCAGCCACTCAAAGATGATCCTTCTCTTCACTAGACTAGTGATGCCCAGTACCTGCAATTATATTAGCCTCCAATCCCCTAATCATCTTGGTTGCTCTTCTCTGCACTCTTTCCAGAGTCTCAACATCATTTTTATAGTGTGGGGACCAAAACTGGATGCAGTCTTCTAGGTGTGCTCTTACTAAGGCTTTATCCAGTGGTATTAGTACCTCATGGGATCTTGATCAAATCCTTCATTGCCTGGTTAGAGTCAGGGTCTCCTAAATTTGCAGACACATAATCTATGGCATTTTTTAATCAGCTGAGACCATAGTTATACATGCCTCTCTTTAACCCCACTGGGATAGTGGAATTTAGGAAGGCGGTCCAAGACTTTCAATTCACATGAAATAATAATGACTGGTCTGATGTGAGATTATTTATCCATTGATTGATTAAATTTATTAGCTGCCCATCTTACCATGATAATGGCTTGAAAACTGAAGTACTCTAGCCTGACTTGGGTGCAAAAGAATCCTGATATCAGAAGAAATAAGGGACAATTTCAAGGGAAACATTATTTAAATTTGAACTTTGGCTTTTAAGAGTGCACAATAATTAGAAACTAGTCAGTCAGTTTTAGTTTTAGTTCACTACCATGGTAGCCATATTAACTGAACAAATAAATATACAAATTGTTGGAAGAAATGTCCTTCTGGGTTCAGTTTCAAGTGGGGAAAAAGAGACCGGAAACACGGAGGCTGCTTGAAATGATGGTTTAAAGGTGGACAGGATCACATGGCTTGAGCTCCTGAACAGAAAAGGGGGAGTGAGATGCTGAACGTTCCTGGTTTTATGCCCTCTCTGGCCTTTGATCTTGATCTTGTTTCCTGATTGGTTGTCAGCCTCCCATGGGCCGATGCAGGGTGAGTCCACATTTGGTTGAGCGTTGCTTCTTCCCAGATGCCCTGTGGTGAGATTTCATTTCATTTTTTTTCATTTCATTTTATTAAAGCTTATAGGCCACCCTTTTCCCTGAGGGGACTCAAGGCGGCTTACAAATCATGGGAAGGGGAGTGCAAGACAAAAAAAAACATAAAACTGTGCATGAATAATAAAAAAAAGAAAAGAAAATAACAATAAAACACAACTTTCATTCAACATTCGGGTGGGGCGGATTAGAATCTTATCCCCAGGCCTGATGGGATAGCCAGATCTTAAGGGCTGTGCGGAAGGTCTGGACGGTGGTGAGGGTACGAATCTCCACGGGGAGCTTGTTCCAAAGGGTCGGAGCTGCTACTGAGAAGGCTCTCCTCCACGTAGTCGCCAGTCGGCACTGACTGGCGGATGGAACTCGGAGGAGGCCTAATCTGTGCGATCTGATAGGTCGAAGGGAGGTAATCGGCAGGAGGCGGTCTCTCAAGTACGCAGATCCACTACCATGGAGAGATTTATGGATGGTAAGTAGCACCTTGAAGCACACCCGGAGATCAACAGGTAGCCAGCGCAGCTCGCGGAGGATAGGTGTTATGTGGGCGAACCGTGGTGCGCCCACAATCACTCGCGCGGCCGCATTCTGGACTAGCTGAAGTCGACGGATGCTCTTCAAGGGCAGCCCCATGTAGAGCACATTGCAGATGTGGTAGATGGGTAAAGGGCTAATACTATCATGCCTTAATCCCATCAACCTGGATCTGAAGGGGGAGATCTTTGTTACATAGAATAGACTGGCCCAGGCTTTTTAATGGCCCATTGACAAAGGTGAGGGCTATTAAGAGTGAGATTGTTTCCTGTCTAAAAATATATTTGTCCATTTCTGGTCCAGGGAAATATAATATAATATATATCTGCCTTTTCAATATTTCCCAGTATATTTCATTTTTCTTAGATAGGGTGAGCTTTAACTTCCTACAAGATAATGAGCATTTCCTTTAAGGTTGTCAGCCCTTGTTTGTCAGGAATTTTTCCTCTGTATCTTAAGTGGGGGATAGTTTCTAAGGGAAGCAACTTTGCAATGTTTTATGTACTCCAGAAAAGAACTTTTCCAGATCCTACTGGTCAGATGTTTCTTTCCTCATCACAGTTTTATTCTAATAAATCTAATAAAATAAGCATTTAATAAACATTTTACAGTAAAGTTTACATTCAAATGAGATATTATTTTAAAATCATGCCTATATGAAAAATAGAGGAATGCATGTTAATTCCACTGTTAGGTGGAACCTCCTGGTTGTCACTTGATGCTTGAATCTTTTCTCAATTTCATCCCTCCAAGGATCCAGAGATTTCATATTGGCCTAAGTGAAGCCCAGAGACTTCTTGGTTAACGTTCATGTCTACCTCCATCTTTCATGAATGATGAACCTCAACATATTTCCTTTGGCATTTCTTCTTTCTCTTTTCAGTCTCTGCCTCAGTCTAAATGTGTGGATAACTGTCAGCCTGGATTTTTCAGGAAGGCTCGAGAAGGAGAGCCAGTTTGCTGCTACGACTGCATTCCTTGTCCAGAGGGGACCATCTCCACTCAGGAAGGTGGGTGACGCCATAGGAAAACCTACTAGATTCAGCAAGAACGTCTTTCATGTGGAGTAATTAAAATGCTACACAAGCCATAAAACAGAAATGGCAAATGCATCACATAAACAGTAAAGATGAATCCTATAGTGGCATTGTGATACAGGAAACAACCACACTAAAGAGGAAGGATAAAGCTGCATATAAGGTAGACATAACACCTTTGATCAGGGCGCTTAAATCAATATGCATTTTAAAGACAAATGTAACTTTGATGATATTGTTCTTAATTTTTATGGTGTCCAATTCCTTCCATAATGGAAGAAATTAGGAAGAGGAAAGTTGTGAATTGGTTAGGAAATCTCTTTTTTTATTTGCCAATGTGGATGTGTCCTTCCATATTTATCTTTCTTAGGTACGTCTGAATTCTTTGTAACTTGAGGAATGATTTTAGTTCAATGGGATTTGCTCACTCAAACCAACTTTATATTACAGGCCACAAGATTTATCAATCATACATTTAATCAGTTAATCTTTATTAACATCATAAATCTTAATAAATTGAAATATCTAATTGGGAGGGACAATTGAGGGAGAGATTTTGGGTTGAAGGAACAATGAAAACCAAACAAATGACTCATCATAAAATCGTCAAGTGGATATTTCCTTCCTACCTTCTCTTATCTTTTCAATTTTCCTTATTGTTAAATATTGAGATACAAACAGTTATGACACCAACAAAAAAGGAATATAGTCCTGCTTTTGAAAGGGGAAAAAAGTCTAATATGCTGCACTAGGATTAAAAGGAACAGAAAGGAGGGAGAAAAAAGAACTAATAAAAATCTACTTAATATCCATTGATACTAATGTTGAATCCATTATTTAAAATTGTTGCCAAATATAAAGAGGATGGAAATATATTGCTTTATCTTCTCATTTTTATTGGGCAAAAAGACTTTACAGATAACAATTACAATTTCTCTTCTTGCATTCTTTCATGAATTCATCTTTTTTAAAGATCTCTTTATTTTAAAATTTATTCACCAAATTTATATGGCTGTCTATTTCACATAAAGTGACTCTGTCTATTTCATTCAAAGTCTATCTCATTCAAAGTTGGCATACAATTAAATCAATAATTTAAAAATTAATACAATGAGAAATAAACATTAAGAAAGCAAGAGAGGAATGCATCAAGATGCTACCAATTATGCAAGGATCTGTTACCAAGTGATTCCCAGGGCTGTTGACAGAATCACATTTTGTAGATACTCTCTAATCCAGGGTAGTTAATGGTTTTTAACTGGAAGAGGCTGTATAATCTCCCTGAAGTAGGCAGTTTTGCAACCCTTCTCAAGAGTCTCTCCATGGATCCAACCATGTTAGACAAGTTTTACTCTGTGAGCAGGATTTTTAGAACAATTGATTGAGAGCCTAGTTGGTGGGTCAATCATTAATAACTGAGTTCAAATATTCCTGTGAGAAACGCATGTGTAGCATTTGTCAAAAATTAAAATTAAAACAAACAAATAAATTCAAAGGAAAGTCAGTGAAAAATAAGAATGTGGTGGATCACCTCAGAGAAGGGAGTTTGTGCCAACAGATATTTCTTCTTTTAATTTGATTTATATATTGGGGATTTTTTTCTTGGAATGTATTTATATACAATTTAATAATGTTTTCCTGTCTCTCAGTATCAAATCTCACCTAAAGGATTTCTTGAAATTTGAAACACTATGAAAAAAATTATTACTTTGTTTTCTCAGATACTGAAAAATGTACAAAATGCCCAGATGAACAATATCCAAAGAAGAATCGAGTCAAATGTATCCCCAAAATAATAATCTTCCTGTCCTATGAAGAACTTCTGGGCATCATCCTCATCTCCTTTGCTCTACTCCTGTTCCTAACTACAGGCCTTGTTTTAATCATATTCATTAAATACTTAGAAACTGCAATTGTCAAATCCAACAACCGGGACCTCTCCTTCATCCTCCTGATCTCCCTCCTGCTTTGTTTTTTGTCCTCCTTTCTCTTCATTGGTCAACCAAGGAAAGCCACCTGTCTTCTACGACAAACAGTGTTCAGCATTGTCTTCTCAGTAGCTGTGTCTTCTGTATTGTCCAAAACTATCATGGTGGTGCTGGCCTTCCTGGCCACAAAACCAGGAAATAGGATGAGAAGATGGTTAGGAAAGAGCTTGGCCAACTCCATCATCCTTTCTTGTTCTGGTGTCCAAATTTTCATCTGTGCCATGTGGCTGGGAGTTTCTCCCCCATTCCCTGATTCTGACCTGCACTCCCAGCCTGGAGAGATCATCCTTCAATGCAATGAAGGCTCTGTTACCATGTTTTATGTTGTCCTCTGCTACATGGGTTTCCTAGCTGTCATTTGCTTCATAGTGGCTTTCCTAGCCAGAAACCTGCCTGGGGCCTTCAATGAAGCCAAAATGATAACATTCAGCATGCTGGTCTTTTGCAGTGTCTGGATCTCTTTCCTGCCCACCTACCTGAGCACCAAAGGAAAGTCCATGGTGGCCGTGCAGGTCTTCTCCATCTTGGCCTCCAGTGCTGGACTGCTGGGCTGCATCTTCTTCCCCAAGTGCTACATTATCCTCCTGAGATCAGATCTAAACACAAAGGAGCATCTAATGATAAAACTAGGGAACTGACAATGAAAATGTTTCTTAGAATCATAACATTTAATTATTGATTACAATTGATGTTGGTTTATATGCTTTGTTTGCCTCTATTTGACAACTTATATTATTTAAAACTGAAAGAAAAAAAGTTAAATTAATCAAATTAAAATCTAAGAGAATCATTAAACAATGAAATAAATTAATAGTTGATGTTTGTGTTTTTAAATTATGCATAACTCTCCTTTACCTTCAGCACACTGGTTAGGAAATATTTGCCTTAAGCAACCCGTGAAGAGAGTATACACATATAAGCCATTTCCTGGGCTTTAGACTGCTTTAAACCTGGTGGGAAACTTCAGCATTAGTTAGGAGGGTCTCAGCCTCATCTTCAGGCTTCATTCAGAATTCAGAATCAAGTGTAGGGCCCAAAGCAATTATTCAATTCTTTCGGCCGTGTTTTTCAGCATGTCCTGGTGAGACTCCCTCAAATAATATCAAGAGTTGCCCCTCACGCAAGAAAGAGATGCACACATATTTATCCATTTCAAAAATGGAAGGATAGACTAATGCATAAGTAACAAATGAAGAACAACTGATGCAGATATTATATTGTTGCCATTAGGGAAACTTGGTGGAATGAAACCCACAAATGGAATATACAGCTAGAGGGATTTAAATTATTTTAAAGAATCAGATGGAATAAATGAGGAGGAGGAGCTGCACTATATATAACAATAACTAAATATTTACAGAAAGGAAGCATAAGAATCATGAAAAGTGTCTTGAATGCATTTGGGTCAATATAAAAGTGGGAGAAATGGCACTGCCATAGGTGTATACTATAGGCCACCCAATTAAACAGAAAATAGTTGAACTTTTTGCTAGTCAGTTATCTAAGTATGTAATAAGCACATCAAATAATTGGGGAACTATAAATGGGGACTTTAACTACTCTGACATCAACTGGGAGAGAAACTCTGCACCAAGTGGAAAATCAAACATGTTCCTGACAAACTTAGCAGAAAACCTTGTCTCCCAAAAATTAGAGAAGGGAACTAGGGGATCAGCCATTTTGGAGTTCATTCTCACTATTAGAGATGAAATGATAAATGGTGTTGAAGCTACAGGAACTTTGGGGGAGTGGAATGATTGTGCAATATTGGAATTCAACATTGTCCAAGAACAAGCAATAGAGAAAACTCAAATCGTAGACTTTAAGAGAGTGAATTCAATAGACTTAGAAAGAGTTTGGGATGGATGAGAATCCTCAAGGGGAAAACAACCCAAGAAGTTTGAGAAACTTTGAAAAGTATGCGTAGACATTCATATGTAAGGGATTTCAATGTATGGTAAGTCACAGAGTTCAGCCTCCGTCTTCTGCCAGTTTTTCCTTCAGGGAGGGAAAGGCAAAAAGGCAATCAAACAATAAAGCAGGGGAAAAAACATTAATCTCTCCCCAGTGGCCTCATCCTGGGGACCTGGTGGACAAATTGTCAGGGCACCTGGCCTCAATTTATTGCTGGTCAAAGGATTGATAGAGACTCAATACTCCAAAAGGACTGGAAACTTAAACCCATTTTTGTCTGCAGTGGATGCGGAGACATTTACACTTCACAAAAAGAAAGCTTCTATATTTTTTTCAAAAAGGAATTATAAATTATGAATCCTTTCAACTAATGCCCAAATTAATCTTAATGCTAAAACCCTTTTCTATTTCTGCTCTCTTAATTTCTATAAGCTCTTTATCCACCCTATTTTCCTTTAATGTCCAATTTTACAGCATCCTCTTCCTTTTTATCTGTTTTTAGTTCAATTTCCTATTTATGGAGAAGAGGTTGAATAGACAAAGTCAAAGGGGGGAGGGGAGAGAATTTCAAATAAGGATGAAATTAAAAGGTTTTAGGTGTGATGAGAAAGAGAAAAAGAAAAAAAAGAACTCATTGAAATGCAGAGGGAGAGGAGGCTGAAGTCCTGGAAGAGACTTTCCCCTCTCCCACCTAGAAATGGCTGCCCTGGAGAGCTTCTCCTTAGGCAAAAAAGTGTCACTGGATGATTTCAGACTGTGGACTTCCCTCCCCACTGAAGATCAGGGCTGTCTGTCTTCCTTCACGTCAAAGTGTTTTATTCTGGGGAAAATAAGATCTGAATGCAAATGCAGCCATGTTTCTGCCTGCTGGGCTCAACCCTCACCAAAAGCCCCCCCCCCTTTCCATCTCCCTTCCCCAACATTCCCTTGTGAATGTTCCCATGGTAGAGAACCATGGACCCTGAATCGAAAAGCAGATCATATAGATCTCTTTCTGGTATAGAAGTGTTGGGGGTCCTGTATCTACCCAGAGGTGACTTGGTGACATCTTCCCCTCTGGCTGGAGGCCTCCCTTCCTTCGATCTGGCCCCCAATGGGACCCTGCAGTGCTTGGGCCTGATCCTCATTGCCTCCTGGAAGTGGCCCCCATTTTCCATACTCTGAGAAGACCTTGGAGAAATGGCGGTTGCTTTGGAAGCTTCCCACCCTGATCCTAAGGCTGTTGGGAGACTGCAAACCTCTCCTGGCTCTTGCTAGCTTTGGGAAACCAAGCACTGCATGCTGAGGTGGCAGCTTCAGGACAAATTTCCTGAAACTTTTTCCTTTCTTTTATCCCATCTTTCTCCCACCAAAACCCAAATTTCTTCAATAAAGGGCACACACACACACAGACACACACACACACACACACACACACACAAAGCTGGGAGAGAGAAATTTGTTCATCTTTCACTCCTCCCCCAGCCCTGAATTAGGTGCTGAAACAAAACTGTCAGGTCATTTCTCCCTACTTCTAGGTTGGCTCCAAATTAGTTACTTTGACTGCAGAGTCAAAAAGGAGAGAAAAGGCAGGAGTTTGTCTGAGCTAAGCTTGGTTGATGCCATGAAGGGGCTTGTTGGGCAATTCTTATTGTGGCTCAGGGCTGATCCTGCCTTTGTTCAGACCTTGCTGCTGGGAGTTTGCTTATGAATAGAGCTAGCTATCTCTTTATCTCTGAAGTGCTGACATCTACTGAGGGCTATTACGGAAGGTGGGGGCTGCTTCCCGAGAACACGTTTCTCCATTTCTCATCCGGGGAAATATAATATTCTGCATTTTCAATATTTCTCAAAGTATTTCCTTCTTCTAGGAGAAGGGTGGGTGCTAACTTTCAACACAATTGAGGAGATGTTTCCTCCCCTCTGGAAACAAATAGGCTTCAGTGAGGAATGGCAGCCAACGTAATGGATAAAATTAGCTCTTCTGCACTTCAACCTGGCATTCAGAAGCTAAAGCTGGAGCCTGAGGCCACCATGATCTGGTAGCAGGCATCGAGAGTGGAAGCTGAGGGCCGTGCAGTTGAACAACTTTCAAATAATGAAAATAGGAATATTGGTCCTCCTATGACTCCTTATTGTGATGATGGAACTGCCCATCCCATCATCAGCTTCCCCTCTCACTCAAACTCCCAGTTCTCCCTTCCAGGCTGAGCTGTAGATATTAACATTCCCCCTGCAGATAGGAAACATAACCCATCAACAATCAACCAAGAAAACACAGAACACGAGGATTCTCAACTGTGCCCTTGAAGCACTTGGAGGTCTTCTGGGAGTTTCAAATAAAGCCTCAGAGACAGGAATGTCACAATAGTCGGACCACACCAAGTGCACCTGCACAACCAGAGGAACTGCCACAAGGTCTCCCTAAGGCAACTTCTGGGTGGTTGTGGCAAGAAATCTGCCACCATCACAACTGCAGACCTCACAACACAATTTTATTATTTAAACTAAGCAACGTCAACATTTAACGGCTCTCATTGTATCAATATGGAAAGACAACACAGAGAGTGTCAAGGAAACTAAAACAAAAATTTCTTTCCACTCCATCAAGTATGTCCACAGTATTTGGACCTTTCCTTTTCAGTATCAAAAAATTGGAGTAAAGATGATGCCTATAAAGATGATTTCTTTGTGAAACATGAATTTCAAAATGAGTATTTTCATTGTTCTGTTTCAAAATATATTTTTCCTGTCAAAGTCCGAAAAAGATGCACCCAGAAAGCCCCAATGGGAACCCAAAAGAAACAGAAAAGGGTGCAGATTCGAAATTCAAGTTATACTTACAGTGTCATTAAAATTCTTGTCCATGCCTTAAATTCAGCATCCAAATCAAATGGTGTGACCGGATTTCTTGCCAGACTTAACCAAGAGACTGGTTTAGGGATACATCGGGGCCCTTTCTCTGCTTCTATGGATGTACTCGGTGGGATGGGCCCCATTTGAGATTCCCATCTCTCAGGTCAAATGGGGGAACAGGACTGAGGGAAAAATCAGGTCTTAGATAAATGGAATTGATTAAATCAAGTTGCTAT
The DNA here is from genome assembly GCF_051295495.1 of Thamnophis sirtalis. Taxonomy (NCBI): domain Eukaryota; kingdom Metazoa; phylum Chordata; class Lepidosauria; order Squamata; family Natricidae; genus Thamnophis; species Thamnophis sirtalis. The sequence continues at coordinate 179,469,624 of NW_028261381.1, read as the reverse complement.
AAATCAATATAAGGCCAACGTTTGTTATCTCAATACAACAATCCCAAAGATTTGGAATAGAAAATGCTTTCTTTTTCTGGCATTATCAAAGTGGCTCCTCCTTTTGATTTATATTTTCTTCCCTGTTTTATTGCTCATTTGTTTTTGTTTTTGCCTTAGTTCTGTGGACGTAGCTTATTTTGTGTGTGTGGCTTGGAAGTCATGTGACTGGGTGGGAGTGGCTTGGTGGCTTTGTTGTCATGTGACCAGGTGGGAGTGGCTTGGCTGTCATGTGACTGGGCGGACATGACCAATTTAGTCAATTTAGCAATCCATTAAAAAATACACAGCAGCCCCCTTTTCTATTCTTTTTAATACTGCATGAAGTTTTTGCTCTAGTTTATTTTAGTAGGTGGGAGAGGTTGGCAATGTCTGGGGATTTCTGGGGATTTCTCCTCTGTGTTAGAGGCAACAAAATAACCAACATGATATAAGGTCTCCTGCTGGAGCAGGGGATTGGACTAGATGACTCTATGGTCGCTTCCAGCCCTGAATTGCTGTGATGTTTCAAAGCATCCTCTGAAGCTGCATCTAGTGCCAGGTTTGTGGTCCTTCCCTCCTCTCCTGCTTCTCTCCCTCCCTCTATTCATCCTTCCTTCCATCCATCCATCCTTTATCTCATTCACTTTTCCTTCCCTTCCCTCTTTCTCCCTTCCCTCCCTCCCTCTCTTCCCATGAAGAGGGAATCAAGAAGTTTTTTCTTTAAAAAAATCCTGACAATCAGCAAAGGTCAAATACCAACCACAGGTCTTTATCCCCCCACCTAAAAACTGGCAATGATGGACAGGCTAGGTAAGTGCTAGGACAGCTGAGAAGTGACAAAGATACTTGGATGCCAACCCTCTCAGGCAGAGGCTATGAAGATATCTGCTACAGAAGATTCCTCACCAGAAGGCAGAAAGTCTGTTCAACACCCCAGCCCAGAGAAGCTGGAATGTGAGGCTAAGAGTGAAGAAGCCACAAAAAGGGTGAATGTTTGTCTGGAGCTTAACTGAAGGGAAATTGTTGAGAAAGAGCACCAAACCCAAATAGAGCTCTGGAAATTGCAACACCACATTATCCACGCTAACCCTTCTCCTCCCAATAGAACCAGACCTTGGGGAAATTGAAGTACCACTTCCGAAAGAACCATAAAGGAGATGAGGTTGAGACCTTCCCAGCTAACTCTGAAGATACCTACCAAGCTAAAAGCAGTCCAAAACCCAGGACATCTTTCATATGTCTTCTCTCTTAAAGGATTGCTTAAATATTGGGTAACCTGTGTGCTGAGGAAAGGAAGGGCCACCAATTGCTTAAAAAAATAAATATTAACTACTTATTTATTTTATTGTTTGATCATTATCTTGATTTTGATTTGATTAATGACTATTTTTTTATTTCCTTGGAGTTTAAAAAGTCTAAATTCTCAAGCAGAGACAAACAAAGCAACAAATCAATAACAATTGCAATCAATAATCAAATGTTATCAGCATAAGAAAGCATTTCATTACTAGGTCCCTACTTTTATCATTAGATGTTCCCTAGTGTTTAGATCTGGTCTAACAATAATAATGTAGCACTTGGGGAAGAAGAAGCAAAACAACAGCCCGGCACCAGAGGCCAAGATGGAGAAGACCTGCACAATCACCATGGACTTTCCTTTGGTGCTCAGGTAGGTGGGCAGGAAGGAGACCCAGACACTGCAGAAAACCAACATGCTGAAAGTGATCAGCTTGGCTTCATTGAAGGCCCCAGGCAGGTTCCTGGCCAGGAAAGCCACTGTGAAGCAAATGGCAGAAAGAAAACCCATATAGCTGAGGACAATATAAAACATGGCAACAGAGCCTTCATTGCATTGAAGGATGATCTCTCCTGGCTGGGAGTGCATGTCAGAGTCAGGGAATGGGGGAGAAACTTCCAGCCACATGACACAGATGAAAATTTGGACACCAGAACAAGAAAGAATAATGGAGTTGGCCAAGCTCTTCCCCAACCATCTTCTCACCCTGTTCCCTGGTTTTGAGGCCAGGAAGGCCAGCACCACCATGATAGTCTTGGCCAACACAGAAGACACAGCTACTGAGAAGACAATGCTGAACATTGTTTGTCGGAGAAGACAGGTGGCTTTCCTTGGTTCACCAATGAAGGAAAAGGAGGACAAAAAACAAAGCAGGAGGGAGATCAGGAGGATGAAGGAGAGGTCCCGGTTGTTGGCTTTGACAATTGGAGTTTCTAAATATTTAATGAATATGATTAAAACAAGGCCTGTGGTTAGGAACAGGAGTAGGGCAAAGGAGATGAGAATGATGCCCAGATGTTCATCATAGGATAGGAAGATTATTCTTTTGGGGATACATTGAATTCGATTTTTGGTTGGATATTGATCATCTGGGCACTTGGTGCATTTTTCAGTATCTGAAAAAACAAAGTAATATTTGTTTTGTAGTCTTTCAAATTTCAAAAGAACATTTGGATGAGATGTTATACTAAGAGAAAAGAAATCTCTAATGTTATATTGTTACACTCAAGCAAAAAAAAATCACCAATATATACAACTATAAAAACAACAACAAAATAAAATTAAACTATAAAAAAGAAAAACTAAATAAAATTAAACCATAAAAAAGAAGAACAAAATGAAATTAAAAGAAGTATCTGGTGCCACAGCCTTCCTTCTCTGAGGTAATCCACCAGATTCTTTACATGGGGCTGCCCTTGAAAAGTGTTCGAAGACGCACGAGCGATTGTGGGTGCACCTAGGTACACCCACGTTACACCCATCCTCCGCGAGCTGCACTGGCTGCCCATTGGTCTCCGGACTCGCTTCAAGGTGCTAGTTATTACTTATAAAGCCCTACATGGCATCGGACCTGGGTACCTGAGAGACCGCCTCCTGCCAATTACCTCCCAAAGACCAATTCGATCGCACAGGCTTGGCCTTCTCCGGGTTCCATCTGTCAGCCAATGCTGGCTGGCGGCCCCCAGGGGAGAGCCTTCTCTGTTGCTGCTCCGGCCCTCTTGAACGAGCTCCCTGTGGAGATCCGGACTCTTACTACCCTCCCGGCCTTCTGTAAAGCTACTAAGTCCTGGCTGTTCCGGCAGGCTTGGGGCTGTTAAAGCACCCAGCCCCATCTTAATTGTGACTGTTGTGGATTTTAAAATTGTTTGTATTGTCTTATTTATTCCCTCCCCTGTTTATTGTCAGTCCTTCGGGAGTGGGCGGCATACAAAACCAATAAACCCAAACCTAACCTAACCTAATCTTGCACTGACATTACCTTATCTTAAATGGTTGCTACAAGAAAACAAATAATTCATGTTCCTAAGAAAGATAAATATGGGAAGACACATCCAAACTGACAAATAAGAGATTCATATTACTTCATATTTCAAGATCTTTTATTTATCATTAAATTAAAAACGAAACCATCAAACTTATATGACTGTTTAAGATGCACATTGATCAAAGTGCTCTTGATGAATCAAGTAGATTTCTCTATGGTATCACCCACCTTCCTGAGTGGCGATGGTCCCCTCTGGACAAGGAACGCAGTCATAGCAGCAAATTGGTTCTCCTTCTCGAGCCTTCTTGACAAATCCAGGATGACATTTATCCACACATTTGGACTGAGGCAGAGACTGAGATAAACAAGAAATGCCAAAGAAAAGATGCTAGGAGTCCCCATGCATGTAAGATGGAGGTAAACATGAATGTTATCCCAGTAATTTCTGGGCTTCACATGGGCAAATATGAACTATCTGGCTTCTTCCAAATGGCTGCAGGAGATATGGTTGGAGGCAGATGCCTCACTTAGTTCCTCCCTTTTTCTTCAGGCTTATCAGACTGCAAAAAGGACCTTTCTACTTAATAAAGTCTGGAGGGATGAATTTGAGGGAATATTTAAATATTAAATGACCTGGTAGTTTTGTCCTCACAGTCGAATTACCATGCGTTCCTCCATTCTGTATATATGCATGATTTGAAAATAAGATATCCATTCATACTAAATTTTAGAATAAATTTTGTTGTAAACAATTTATTATTTTTATTCCATTATATTTATTAAAATAGAATAAAACTGTGATGAAGAAAGAAACGTCTGACCTGTAAGATCTTCTGCTTCCCTTTGAAAGGATCTGTCTGTCTGTCTGTCTGTCTGTCTGTCTGTCTGTCTACCATCTGTATCTATCTATCTATCTATCTATCTATCTATCTATCTATCTATCTATCTATCTATCTATCTATCTATCTATCATCTACCTACCTACCTACCTACTTACCTACCTACCTACCTACCTACCTACCTACCTACCTACCTACCTACCTACTTACCTATCTATCTCTATCATCAAACTATTGAACAATCGATCTATCATCTATTTACTGTATCTATCATCTATCTATCTATCTATCTATCTATCTATCTATCTATCTATCTATCTATCTATCTATCTATCTATCTATTCTCAGAGAAATAATGGCTGTCAACCTGAAAGGAGATGTTCCTTATTTGTATATTTCTTTGTTCAATTTATATGGCTGCCATGCTGGTGAATTAAAACTAAAATGCTAGATTAATTTTAGAGTATAGTTCAACTGTTTGCAATCCCCACCATATATCTGATATCAGTACAATCGAGCAGATTCAGAAGTACTTCATGAGAAAAGTCTTGCACTCTTCTGTACACAATAGAATTCCCTATGCTACCAGGCTCAAAATTCTTGGTTTGGATAACTTAGAACTGCGTCACTTGTGGTCAGACCCAGTTATTGCATACAAAATTATATGTGGTAATGTTTTATTTGAAAATGACTTTATCTGTTTTAATCACAATAACAAGCATGCAAGCAACTGCTTTAAACTCAAGGTAAATCATTCTATAAAATATGATTTCTGGAACAGAGTTGTCAAAGTCTGGAATGCCCTACCTGATTCAGTTGTCTCAGCTACAAATGTTCACAGTTTCAATCACAAATTACTTATTCATACTTAAGTGGTCAGTAGAGGAGGTGTGCATAAATGCACTAATATGCTTATCGTCCCTGCCATTGTATTTTTATTCTCTTATTCTTATTCTCCATTTTGTTTGACAAACTCCAATAAATAAAAAATAAATAAAACTGACTGACTAGTTTCTGAAACTATAGTGAGGTGAGATAGAGGTGTGGTCATAAGAATGTGTCCCTCAAAAAGAGTGAGTATGAGCCCTATGTGGGAAAAGGATATCGAACACAACATATTCAACACAAAGTTAATACTTTCTGTTAATAAATTAAAATTAAGTGACACAAACTCACAGGGAAATACACACACCCATATTTATTATTAAGCCTCTTGTGGTGCCTTAAAGTAGCGAAGACAAACAATTGTATTCAAGGGATTTTCAAATAAAGTTTAATTTTATGTATATATATCATCTAAGTAACATTTCCCTCAAAATTAGCCCTTGTTGCTTCTGATATCAGGAACTGCTTTTCTTTCCATCAAAGTTATGCTTCCAGCATTCAGTTTTCAAACCATTATTGTGGTGAGATGGGCAAAAATATATTGAATGAATGTATGTATGAATGAATGAATGAAGAAATGAACACATGAACAAATGAATGAACAAATGAATAAAAGAATCAATGAATGAAAAAACAAGTAAGCAAGCAAGCAAGCTCACATCAGATTGGCCATTATGATTTCATGTGAACTGAATGCATTGGACTTCTTAAATTCCACTATCCCAGTGGGGTTGAAGAGAGACATGTATAGCTATGACCAGATCTTGGATGATTAAAAACATCATAGACTCTGGACCTACAATTTTAGGAGATCCTGCCTCCAACCAGGATAAGATGAAGCTTATTTCCCAGTTGGACTGGCAGGACTTCCATCCAATCGTGATTCCATTTCATCGGATTCTGTTCAAATCTGAACTCAAGGGCTGATCAAGAGAATTGCCTTCATCTTTGATAGACTAACAACATGAAAATCCTCAGCATATGAAGCTCTCTCTCACCAGTTTTAGGGAGATACTGAACTGCAGAAGGACCACTAAATGGCAATGATTTGTGTCCCGAATAATAATCACCCTGAGTCTCATTTTGGATATAGGTGAATCAGCTTACAACAGAATTCAGCATCATAGCATCTGAAGGGTGCCTTGGTCAATAGAACTGAAGCATCCATATCTGGCTCAGAAAATTACAGTTTTACTCTACACAGTCAATTCTCAGTGAAGGTTATCCAAGGTTTAGTCCACTTGAAATGGGATGTAAGGTTTTGGAAAAAAGAGAAAAGACATTAATATTTTCCCCACCTTGTTGAGCAATGTTAGCTGGGACAAAGCACCTTGGTTGATTATCAGTCTCTGCCTTTCAAATGTCCCCAATTCCTTCTCGATGGGATCCTCTTCAGGAAGAATCACCCTACTAATGATCCTGAAATCCGCTGCTAAATCTCCCTTTTGATCCAAGTAGACTTTCATCAGGGAAAGATTGTACAATTCCTTCTTCTTGAGAAATGAATGGAACTAGAATGGAAACATCCAGGAATCTTAAAAGCAGAAATCTTGGTTTCTTATCTCTTTTATTTAACTTGCAAAGAATGTGAATTAAGAGAACAAGTGTCAACGCTATCTTCAAAATTCAAGAACAAAGGTTCCTTAATAGTTCTCAATCCTATAGTATATTGACAAAAAGTATAGTGAGAAGATATAATTGACAGAATATTTTAGGAAAGGTCACAAATCAATTGAAGAAAAAAACCCAAATAACCAGAGTATTCATAAACTCCTTGAAAACAACAAGGTGATTACCAGAAAGCAAGGATTTGTTAAGAAGAAAGTTACAAGGCTAATCTTCATTCAAGTAGAACAGAGAAGAAAAATGACCAATGAACTAATTCTACTTTATTTTAAGACTACATTAACAGAATCTGGCAAGTGTGAAAGTACAATACAAATCTTTTACCTTTGGATGGTCTAAAAAATTAAGGAGGATCTTTTCTGAGTTTCTTTCTCTGCCTGTTATACAGCTGCCGATTGCCTCCCCCATCTACCTGACCCTTCATTTATTCAGAATTCCACTAAAAGGGACCTTGGAGGTCTTCTAGTCCAACCCCTGGTCAAGCAGGAGACCATATTCCATTTCAGATAGGTGGATGTCCAGTCTTTTCTTAAAAACCTCCAAGATGAAGCACCCACAATGTCTGAAGGCAAGCTGTTCAACTGGTTAATTGTCCTCACTGTTAGGAAGTTTCTCTTTAATTTCAGGTTGCTTCTCTCCTTGATTAGTTTCCATCCATTGTTTCTTGTCTTGCCTTCTGGTGCTTTGGAAAATAGGTTGAGGCCCACTTCTTTGTAGTGGCCCTTCAAATACTAGAATATTTCTTTTCTCTAAACTAGTCCTACCCAATTCCTGTAACCATTGTTCATATGTTTCCTGTCTCAAGGCTTTTAATCAGGGGCAGGTTGCTGCTGGCATTACTGCCGGTTCGGCGCATTTAAAAAAAGTGTCAAAATGGAAGTGCATACACGTGTGTGCCCTGGAAAATGGAAGAGCAGCTCCCCGGCATGTTCATGCATGCTGGCCACCTGGTCTTCTGGTTTCTAATGCGCATGTGTGTGCAAAGGCCAGCTGTCACACACACACCATAACCCAGAAGAGCAATGGGCACTTCTGGCATAGGTCCCATTGGTTCACCATCACGGATCTAGACTTCCTTTAAGATTTCATTTATAGTTTTTCTCACATTATTCTACAGTATATGCACAGCTGTTACTGATTAAAATTAAGTAGCATTAATATTTTAATGATTTGATAATGTTCATATATTATAATTTGATGATAATATCCCTATTGATCCAATGGAATCATACAGATCCCCTGAAGAAACAACAGTTGGAGAAGACATTGCACAACATTTTCATCAGCTTTAGGCAAGGAGAAAGGCAATCAAGAGATCAAATGAGCTGCTTTTAGCCTTGAGAAAAGAGAACAAGGAGAAGAGTCATGTTGGTTTACAGGAGCTTAAAATCAGAAGGAATCTGGGGACGTATTTTCAAATATACAAGATGTCTTAGTTGTAGAAGGGAGGATGCAGCACTTTTCCAATAAATACAAGTTGTTTTACAGAAGCTTAAGATCTTAAACAACCAATCTCAGAGAACCTTGAAAAGGAATTTAGTATGATGGATCATTGTTGGGACCCCATACCTTCCATGGCTGAAGCCTTGGAGTCCTCAACATCTCCTCTCCCATCTTTCTCTTCTTGGAATTGGAAGCATCATTTAAGACATGGGCCAGAATCTTAATGATACTATAAGTAAAGCCATCATTTGTGATCCACGTTTCATTCTTGTTCTCTTTGGTCTCCACTGGTGCTTTCTGGGTGCATCTTCTCTGGCCTTTGACAGAAAAGACATGTTTTGAAACAGAACAGTGAAAATATTCAGCTTGAAATTCATGTTCCACAAACAAATCACTTTCATAGGCATCATCATTTCCCCAATGATTTTTCCATTGAAGAGGAAAGCTCCAGATGCTATGGACGTACTTGTGAATTCTGTCCTTTTCCATGTAATATACTCCAACCATTGTCATGATCCAGACTTTCCCTTCAATGGGTCCTGGCAAACGGCTAAGTGTTAAATGGAAAGGAAGAATTCTGTCCCAAATGGACTCTAATTCTATGAAGTGAACAAAGACATTGACATGTTTCCACTTAGAGAGGGCATCCCTGAGGGTTGCTGTGTGTTCAGTCACTGAAAATTGCTGTGATATAACCACACAAATTGTATACTTGACAAGCATAGGAGTAAAAGTTCTCATGAAATGCTCTCCCTTCTCTGTGTCTGGAGCAAAGAGACCAATCAAGGTCCATCTGAAATGGAGGAGCAGTTGGACAATTGCTGGGTATTGAAATCCTTCTTTAGGGAGCATTGAATGGAAAAAAGGGAATTGACTTTTATCACTCAGAGCCTCTGAAGCAATTCCATCACTGATCTGAAAAAAGCAATGAAGAGTGCTGTGTTATATTTGGGGTCCTACCAAGTCCCAATTTTTAGCATTTAATGAATCCAACTTTTTCCCCATGCACATATTATTTCTTGCTAATTAATATAAAACAGAGAACAGTCACAAGTCTATATGTAAAAACAGAATTTAGAAAAATAAGTTACAATGAAATAAGCATGAAGAATAAAAATAGTATTTATCTCCCCCAGAAATTATTGCAATCAGCAAAGAAGATTTCAGTTGAAATAAATTTTCTCCCAAAAAGGGCCATATTATATATAATTGTTGACTGCTGATCACAAAGGAAATATATTATTTTCATATAATTGCAGTCCAAGATATTGATCTCCCTCTTATATAATTGACATTCAAAATAATAGATGTATTATATCTTTTATCTCTGGAGCTCCACAAATGCAAGTATATTCGTTGTAAAAGACTTGGAAGATTCAACTCAATACCTGTCAGTCTGGAAGGTATATTTGTAGCATTTAATGCATTTCAATGTGCCAACCTTACTGAGGATGACTATATCTTTTTCTGTTTTGAAAATCTTAGATTGTGCAGCATTTTTTTAAAAAAATTGTCTACATTTGTAAAAACCCAAGGAGATCACATTTTTAATATAATTTGTCAATTGTACCCTTCAATAACTTTTTAATTGAAATGTCTTTGTTCTAACAGAGTTTTGGGACTGGCATATATTTTGTATAACAAATGCATGCCCTAATTTTATAAATTGTATAAATTCTCAATTCATCTTTCAGGGCTGCAGCTGAAGTCCTGTTATCCATCCTCAAGATACTTCTTAGTTTTAGTAATTGTATAAATTAAATCCCAAAGTTCAGCTCTGAATAAGTGCATGATGGCCTTTTGTACTTTAATATTTCAGGCTAAGAAAGCTGCATAGCTGCGATTTTTAAAAATTCTTTTAACAGTGCATTCACTTCTCCCTTTGGTCTAAATGAGCCCTTTTAATGTTCAGGGAACCAAAATCCAGTCACAGAGAAAAATACCCCAGGTAATGAAAGGTGTGAACTTTCTTTATTGACTCATCATTGAATAGCCCTATATGGCAATATGTCATTTTCCAAAGACCTTAACCTTTGAATTATCAAGAATCATATAATTCTTATGAGAATAAGAGTCAAGTGTTCTTAACAGTATATGAAACCCAAATGTCATATTAGTAGTGCTACGATGGATTGAGTTATTGTAAGTGACCTCTGCAAATTGCAGCAGGTCGGCCCAATTGTCGTAAACTGCTGGTACTTTATGTAGCATCTAAGGCAGGGGTGGGTTGGTGCTGGTGTTTCTGCTGGTTCGCTGCGCAGGCATGCACAATTGAGAGTAAATTGTTCTGTGCATGCGCAGAACATTAAAAAAATGATTTAAAAATAAGCCGGCAATGGCAGCAGGGATTGGGGAACCAGTTTGGGGGCAGGGCCAGCCTGCCGTCCCTACCGGTTCAGCGACCCAGTCTCAATATCCACTACCAGTTCACCCGAGCTGGTGTGAACTGGTAGCAACCCACCTCTGATCTAAGGTGCTGTTAAAAAAAACCAAATTAGGGCATTTACAGGCCCTGTTAGTTAGGGGGAGGAGCCTAACTCCTTCAGGAATTCCTGCCAGAAGTGGGAGGTGAATTGTACATCCATATCTAAAATAATGTAATACAATACAATATAATACAATAGCAGAGTTGGAAGGGACCTTGGAGGTCTTCGAATCCAACCCCCTGCCTAGGCAGGAAACCCTATATTGTTTCAGACAAATGGTTATCCAGCATCCTCTTAAAGACTTCCAGGGTTGGGGCATTTACAACTTCTGGAGGCAATCTGTTCCACTGATTAATTGTTCTAATTGTCAGGAAATTTCTCATCAGTTCTAAGTTTCTTCGCTCCTTGATTAGAAGCAACTTAGAACTGAGGAGAAATTTCCTGACAGTTAGAACAATTAATTAGTGGAACAGGAACACCGTGTAACCATACGTGATGGTTAAATTGGGGAAGTTTGTGCTCAAACACATTCTCAAACAAATGAATGAAGAACATAATTGGAATAGAATGGGTCTTTGAGGGCTTCTAGTACAACCCTCTACTCACAGAGAAGATTGTATACCATTCCAGATGAAATGAAAATGCAGCAATTTTTGAAAACCTTCAGTAATGAGGCAAGTTCCACTGATTATTTTTTTTCGCTGTCAGTGCTTATAAAAAGGCCTTTGAGCAGGATCAGAACTCTAAGTTCCCTTTTAAGAGCAATCATTTTCTTCCATAATATTTCTTTGTTTACTCTGTCAAATGCTATAAAAGCAGCAAATGATTTTTTCCTCTGACTGACTTTTTTATAGTTAGATGGTTTGAAGCAATGCAATTACTAAGAGTGGATCAAATCTGCCTACAAGTTACTGGTGTTTCTATAAGGAATGCACTTTCCATCTACCAGAATAAACTCAATAGAGTAGGATGTCAACATCTAAAGCATTTCCATGACTACTATAAACTTGAGAAGGGGGGAAAATGCCATGCATACTTTTGGCCAGAGTAAAAAGTCTCATATTTCTGTAACTGGGATGTGAACGTGCATGTCCAAAACCCTGTCTTAATTCCCTGTTGGAGGATGAGATTGATGACTTCAGGCAGAGGTGAGGGGACACAGGGGTAAAGTTCAGACTCCATTAAATAGGATTTCATTTCGGCTCCACAGAAGCCTGTGCCAAGATGTTGGTCCTAATAAATGCATGGGTTTTCTTTGAACTTTATCTGGTGGCTCGTAAATCAATTAGGTCAATTCTTGGAAACTTCACAGAGAGCCGAAACTGACTTTTAAAAATCTATTAAGATTTCCGGGATTCCTGAATCCTGGGCTTTCGGAGCACTCCCCCAATATTTGGGGTGCTTGGAGGGAAAATCAGGCAACAGGAGGCTGAAGAAAAAGACTGATTACAGCTGGAGGTATGCGGCAATGCCAAGCAGCCATATCTTCCCCAGCAGCAGAAGCAAGAAAAGATGAGTACTTTTGGAAATCAACCCCTAAAGCAGCTGAGCTGGAATTTCCTTGCCGTAGTTCCCAGATACAGAGAAGAGTCTCAAGCAAGCCGGCAAGGGTGGACTGGAGGTGGGACTGGAAACAAGCCAGGCTCCCAAAGCCCCAGGTGGAATCTATAGGGAGTGCAATAGAGCAACAGAGGGAGGATCTTGACCAGGCCACCCTTGCTAATGAGGGGCCATCATGCCGCCCAAAAGAGAGGGGAGGGACATCTGATCCTGTTGGGGGAAAGATATGCAGACTGGAGCGCAGCCCACTCCCCATCCTGATAGAAGGAGAAGGAGCCCAAAATGGCAACCAGTGCCTCTCCCATGCAGCAGGCAGGCTGCCAAGAGCAGGCAACCCCCCCCTCTCTCCGAACCAGGGGTGAAGAAGATGGCCAGCCATACCAGGCACAAGCATACAGAGGCCGACACTAGGTTGGAGGAGTAGGGCTGAATGACCCGCCCCAATTCAGGAGAAAGTTTGATGGGAATTCAGATCAGCTAGCTCTATTCCTTGATTCAGCTGATATCTCCCAGAACCATGGTGAATGCCATCACAGAGGATCTAAAGGGAGAAGCAAGGGAATGGCTAGCAGCCCTCCACATGAGGAGAGCCCCCCAATTGCAAGACATAGATGACTTCCTGCAACTGCTGGAGGCCAGGTTTGAGGAGGGGGAGGAGGACCCATATGCGGAAGAGGAACTCAGCAAACTAAAGCACAGGGGCCACCCCATCAAAGAGCACACCTGTGAATTTAGGAGAGTCATAGGAAGGCTACCCCCTTTACCAGAGTGACTGCTGGTGCATTTCTTCAGAACAAGCCTGGACAAGCAAATTGCCTAGGTAACCGCATACCGTGACATCCAAAATCAACTGTCTGAGTGGTTCTAGGTAGCAACAAAAGTCGACAGCGGGCTGCATGCCAACAACATGAGAAAGCAACCAGACACAAGAGAGGTCAACCTGACCTGAAACCACCCCACCAACAGGGAACCACAGCACCACAGCAGGCCCTGAGACCAGCCCTCCCTCAAAGTCTGCTGAAATGCTACAGATGCGGGAGGATGGGCCACATGGCATCTGCATGCCCAACCCCAGCCCCAAAACCAAGGCCAGACCCACTGCCCATGGCACGACCAGAACAAGGGCCCAAATGGGGGCCCACCAACATGTCCAGGAAAGCCCTCCAGGCTGCAGACGCACCTCCCCCCTCCAAGTGAAAGTGGTGGAACCCCAGGCAATGACAACCAGTTGCCCAAACCATATGACAGCGAAGACAAGGGAGAAAATGACCCAATGGTGAGAGAACCAATTCACCCTTTCCTTTTTCCAATACGCCTCACAGCCCTAAAAACAGGAAACCAGGGGGATTTTCAAGCCCTAATAAACTCAGGCTGCACAAGGTGCTTGATGAACCTAACCACAGTCCTGAAACTGGGGTTCAGAGCAAAAAGACTGGCCCACCCGATCCAGTTCGAGCAGGTTGATGGGTCCCTAATGGGAGGAGCCTATGCCACCCATCTGACTGAACCAGTGAGGCTAGAGCTATCAGATAAATGGAAAGTAATTTGATTCATAATATCCCAGGCAGAGGGGAGAGGACACAGGAGTAAAGTTCAGATGCCATTAAGTGGGATTTAGTTTCGGCTCCACAGAAGTCCGTGCCAAGATGTTGGTCCTAATAAATGAATGGGTTTTCTTTGAACTTTGTCTGGAGGCTCGTAAATTAATTAGGTCAGCTCTTGGAAACTTCACGTAGAATAGAGTAGAGCAAAGTAGAGTAGAGTAGAGTAGAATATAATAGAATAGAATAGATGGAAAGGACCTTGGAGGTCTTCTAGTCTAACCCCCTGCTGAGGCAGGAACCCTTTTATTATTTCAGACAAATAGTTGCCCAAGTTCTTCTTAAAAACTTTCAATGCTAGAACATTCACAACTACTGGAGGCCAATTGTGAAAGAGTTGAGGACAACACAATTGTCAATAGTGGATCACATCATCCTAAAGACTGTTAATTCTTCTCCAAGGAATGCACTTTTCATCTACCCTTTAAAACTCTATTCAAAGAGAAACTGGCACATATTTAAGTGACAATACTGTATCTGTTAGACAAATAGGCCTGGGATTGCTAGGTTCCATTTTATTCCCTTTTTATATATATGGGAACTACAATTGTCATCTTAAACCCAAAGCAGGTATGGTAGGTAAATGAACCTGCCAATAGAGGACTCCACCAGCTGGGACATTTCATGAATTGTTCAGCCAGTAGAAAATCATATCTGGAGTAGTAACGTTCTTCAAACCTTTTATAATGAATTTGATCATGAGCATTTTAGGATAACAATAGTTAACATGTTGGATAATATATTTGTAGTCTTTTTTTCTAATGTGATTTGACACTTAGTCTCTCCTCACCATCACAGGTCTGCAGAAGAAACCCTCAAAGCAAAGAGGATGTGATCATGGGTAGATATTTCTCTTTTGATCCTTTGCCCACACTGTTATATCAATCCCCAGCCATGAAACCTACAATGGACATAGTGAAAAACAGCTCTTGAATTCTATGATGAAGATAAGAATTAATCTATCATCAGACACTGCACCCCACTCACTTTGCCAGATAGAGGAACACAACCACTAACCTGTGGGACTTTGTAGGTTCCTGCTAGAGTTGACATCTGGATGGAGATGTCTCTGTGAGCTCTATCAAAAAGAGCCAAAAGATTGTCCTGCTTTCCACAGCTGTAATTGGGAACATTGGCTTCTCCAGTCGAGAGCATGTCCAGCAAGGCATCTGAAGTGCCGAGGGTGTTATCATAACTGTCATGGATGTTGCAGCCAAGTGTGAGATTGTGCGATGCCTTGTGATTTTGATTTAAAACTTCAATATTGAAAATGACACGCAGTATATATTTTTTTCGATGAGGTAAACTAGTGTAAAAACATGCTCAGGTTAGAATTAGCAGCAGCAGCAGCAACAAAATGTTCTAATCCATTTTTCTCCACAAGGTAACTGAGATTTAAGCCAATATTAACCCAAAACCAGAGGCTAATGATAGTCAATCATCATCCTTTGATGTTTTTGAGTGTAGAGAAGATAGAATGGACATAGTCCTCCAAAAGGATTAAAATCAGAAATACATCACTATTTGTAGCAGTACTAATTTCCATGAGCCCCGTAAACAGGTTTCAAAATAATTCAATCATTAAAGTAGGACAATCCTAAATGGAAAAGGATTTTGATAAGTAACCCAGAAAAGCTGTTCTAAAAACAACTCATCCGCTATTCTTATAAAAATGAGGCATTGAATATCAATAAGCAGTTATAAAAATATACAAATGAGCTGGACAGGGGAAACTACAACAATCATGACTTTCAACAAAACTCAGTTCAGTTCATAAATAGAGGATTGAATAGAGAAAAGTATATAATATGGACTTCTTTCTGGTTTTATTTTCCCTATGTCTGGATTTGAGCCTGTCCCAGAAAATCAGACAAAGTATAGAGGCTGTGGAAATCAAAAGGATTCAAGAAATTAGCTATGTCCTATAATATAGGAGTAAGTAAAATAAGAAGAAAAAAGAGGAGGGTTAGAACTGCAAATGAAAGGAATGACACTCCATCACAGTGAATGACTTACAACTGAATCTGCCTAGAAGGAGCTCTGTTGAAAGGTAATGTTCTGTATGCTATTGTTGATGGAGAGATGACTACACCAATGAGAAGATCTCCTGGCCTATAATAACTCCATGGGTTTTCTTCATCCTGATGGTCCAAATTCAGTGGGCACTTGATTCTAGGTTTCTCAGAGACTGGTTGAGATACCTGCAGCATCAGAGGTAGAAGCAGGAAGTTCATCATTCAATGGGCTAAATCAATTACCTTCCCTTTTCTAAAAAAAAAAGAATTGGAAGCATTCTCACAGAATGGAATATCCAATGGCTTTCCTGATTCAAACAGAGACAAAAACAAAAAATCCACCTGGCAAAGAGAGATAAAGTACATTCAAGAGGACAGGTCCTGCCTATTCCATGACTTGTGCCACAAAGAGCATAACCTGTGCTATTTATCCCTTTCTGATGCAAGATCCTTTCCATGTTGCTTCTGTCAGATGTTTACATCAAAAGCAGCCACTGGAGAAGTAGGAGAAGAGCTCTCAAGGCCAGAATGGTAATAACAGTGAGAAGGAAATTCTCTTGGGACCCTGAACTTTTCCCTTGTAGGGAAGGGTAGCTGGAGAAAAACATGGTTGTTAAAAATCACATATACTCCCTTTGGTTCACTCTTCTGTCCTCTTAGGCTTTCCTGTTAGGACACGTCCAGAAAGTGGTGCTGAAGCAAGAAATATCAACAGCCAGAAAAGTGACTTCTGCTGTCCTTCAATGTAGTCCTTTGCCTCCAGAGACTGTGCTCTAATGCAATGGAAGCCATCAGTATCCTTGAACCCAAGCCTAATGTTAAGAGTAGGGCATATTTAAGATTTTCTTTTCAATGAGATCTTCAAATATTAATCCTAAATTGGAGGTGATTTTAGAATTCCTTGTAACTGAATGAAATTTCATTTGTTATCTGTTCTGGAAATATCAGTTTTTGCATGAGAGCTAAATGCTGTGCTGTGAGATCTGCAGCTAAGATGGTGGCAGTGCCCACAGGGTGATGGATGGTGTAACCTGATTTTTTGCTGCCACCACCCAGAACTTGATTTGGGGAGACCTGGGATCAGATCCTAAGGTTTTATAGATGCACATGGTGTGACTGTTGTGACATTCCTATCTCTGAGGCTTTGTTTGAAATTCCAGCCCAGATCACCTCCAAACGTTTCCCAAATAAAATTCAGAGTCCCCATGTTATGGTATTGATAAACTCCAGGCTGGTGAAGCATGCTGTATGAATGTGGCCCTTACAGGAAGAAAAATGTTTCCAGTTTATTGCTCTTAAAAGTGATTGTTCAGCCACTTGCTGAATTAATACGCATGATTAACTGACCCATCAGTTGACAGGTTTAACCTCCAAAAATAAACTATGGTTAAAAGTTGCACGTGTGAAGGAAGCTATTGGTGACTTGATCAGGTTAAGTGAGATGCATAGCTATGACCAGAGCCAGTCTATGGTCAAGGCATGAGGCTAATAACCAGGAGACCATGAGTTCTAGTCCTGCCTTGGGCAGAAAGTCAGCTGGGTGAACCTGGACCAGCCAATCTGTCAGACCCCTAGAAAAGAGTCAATGGCAAACCACTTCTCAAAAGCCTTGCCACCTATGATCTTTCTGATATCATTCACACCCAGCCGACTGGGCCTTCCTGAGTCTGTCTTCAGTCCTGCAAAACCAGCCAAGCGGACTCCAAATTGCTGAAATTGGGTGGAGCTTTTATCTGGTTGCTCTGTGAAGAAGAAGAAGCAGGAAAGCTCCAATCTTGACCAAAAGAGTGGTTTCAAGTCCTCATGAACGCCGTGGGAAAGCTGAGGAGGAAGCAGGGGTCCTGGAAGGCCACACAGGGCTGCAGGAGGCTGATGTCCCTTCCTGTCAAGGACAGGGAAGGTGTGCTCGAAAGGAAGGCAGGTCTGGCTCAGGCATGTTTGGAAAATGTTTCTTTGAAGGAGAAATGGCAACTAAAATCAGATAAAAAGGTAGAAGATGCAGTGAAATTGGACATTAAAGGTAAAGCCAAATGTGAGGCTTGGGAAGAGTCTTGGAGACAGTGGAGGGTTTCAATTTATTTTACTACCAGTTTCCTCATGAGCGTGTGACGCTTTTGCGCATGCGCAGAAGGATCTGGGCAGGTGGGCGGAGCCTCCCTTTGCCATCACTACCAGTTCACCCAAAGCAGCAGAAACCCACCTCTGCTTGGAGACCATCAGGTCTTGTCTTCCTCAAACTCAGCAACTGTAAGAAGGTGTGGACCAACTGCCAGGATTCTTCAGCCAGCATGGTGTTGAAATCCACACTTTTAACAGTGGCTGAGATGTGAAAATTCTGTTCCAGATATAAATATGTAAACCAGAGGCTGCCTGGTTCCCCTCCCAGCTCTGCCTGCTGTAAGCATATCAGGCATCTTCAAGGTTAATTAGGGAGGTCTGAAGCTCATTTCTTTCATGGTCCTTTATGAATTGGTATCTCCATTCCTTCAAGTTATGGGTTCACCTGGGGAGAAGAGAGTTGGGGAAGATGACATGGTGTTGCAACTTCAACATCCCTCACTGGTGTTGGTGTTCCTTCTCTTTCTCCTGATGGGCTCTTTCTCAGCAACCTCCTTCATTTCAGCTCCAGATCAGGTTCCACCCTCTTCATGGCTTCCTCTCTCATAGCCTCCAGTTCCAGCTTCTCTGGGCTGTGGGGCTGAACAGACTTTCTGACTTCTAGTGAGGAATTTCCAATAGAAGACATTTATTTATAGCCTGTAACTTCCTTGCAGGTTTGGCATATCGACCGTTGACTTACCTGAACGGTCCTTCTATGTGTGCTGCGAGGGGAATCCAAGCATGGGTTAACTTTGTCCATTAGCCTAGAGACTGAGTTATGCAAATTGGTGACCACGCCTCCTCTGACTGGTAGGGTCAGTTTTGGCGAAGTCAGCCGTTTAATGATGTATAACAATAACAATAGAGGCCGTAGCCCAACAGGTATACAAACATGGCAACAACCAAAAGATACAACCAGTCACAAACAGTCATAGTCAAGTCAGATATCAGAGTCAATCAGGTGAAAGTCACAATAGCCCTGGCCAGCCGAAGCTGCGGGCGGGTTTGGATTCCCCTTGCAACACACATAGAAGGACTGTTCAGGTAAGTCAACGGTCGTTCTCCTGTGTGCTGCTTGGGGAATCCAAGCATGGGACATGCCAAAGCAATTAAGGTCCAGGGCGGGAGCTAGGCTGGCCAGGGTCCCCCGCAGGGGGGAGCACCTGTTGCAGCACACGCCGCCCAAAGGAGGCCTCAGCCGAGGCATACACGTCAACTTTGTAGTGTCAGATGAATGGTGAAGGTGTAGACCAGGTCGCCGCCCTGCAGATTTCTTCCACTGAAACTTGCGTGGCCCAGGCCACCATGGTAGCCGCACTCCTGGTAGAATGTGGAGTGATGCGCCTGGGTACCTGCCGAGATTGACTGTCATAAGCAAGAGCGATGCATGCCTTCAACCAGCGACCTATCGTATGGGAAGAAACCTTCTGCCCCATCGACGATGGCTGAAAGGACACAAAAAGCGCTTCCGATCGCCTGAAGGATGCCGTGCATTTCACGTAGCGACGAAGAACCCTGCGCACATCCAGGTGATGCCATGCGCTCCTGCAGATGAGAAGGATTGGGGCAAAAGTCCGGGAGGACAAGTTCCTGAGCCCTGTGAAATAACGTGTTGATTTTCGGTAGAAAGGCAGGGTCCAAACAGAGATTGACTCTGTTGGGGTGGAAAATAGAGAGGTCCACCCAAACTGACAACGCCGCCAATTCGGAAACCCACCTAGCTGATGTAATAGCTACCAAAAACACGGTCTTAAGAGACTGATGGAAGTAATAGGTTCGAATGGTGAGTCCATAAGCTCCCTGAGCACTAAGGTCAAATCCCATGTAGGGTAGCGGTGCACGGTCGGAGGCCGGATGTTGGCCGTCCCCTTCAGGAAAGCCTTGACTTGTGAATGTTGAGACAATGAACATCCCTGACCTCCCCCAATCACCGTGGCAAGAGCCGTGACCTGCCTGCGAAGCGTGTTGGGCGCCAAACCTTTGTTGAGACCCGATTGCAGAAAATCCAAAACTCGGGGCACTGAATCCTGGAGGGGGTCTGCCCCCACCCTGCGGCACCATCTGCAAAAGGCCTGCCAAGTAGCCTCGTAAATCTGAGCGGTAGAGGGGCGACGAGCTTCTTGAATTGTGGCGATGACCTCATTGAAGTAATGAAGCTCAGTCAGCAGAGCCCGCTCACGTGCCACACGGCTAACTGCAACAACTGGGGGTTCGGATGTATGAGAGCCCCCTGGTAGAGCTGTTTGTCCAGAATTCTCCACGGGTGTGAGATCGACAGGTACAACAGGTCGGCATACCAGGGGCGCCGAGACCACATCGGAGCCACCAGGAGGACTTCCGCCTGCTCCGTCAGTATCTTCTGTATAACCGCCGGAATCACTGGCAGCGGCAGGAAGGCGTAGAGAAGGCCGGCCAGCCACGGGCTGCGCAGGGCATCCACCCTCTCCGCCCTGGGAGTCACATATCTGGAGTAAAAGCGAGGCAGTTGAGCATTGTGAGGTTGCTCAAAGCATCTGTAAGCAGGAGATGAAACAATGGATGGAAACTAATCAAGGAGAGAAACAACCTGGAATTAAGGAGACACTTCCTAACAGTGAGGATAATGAACCAGTAGAACAGCTTGCCTTCTGAGGTTGTGGGGGCTTCATCACTGGGGATTTTTAAGAAGAGACTAGACTTGTCTGACTTGGCTTTCCATTTTTTTTACTACTGATTGATTGATTGATTGATTGATTTTATTATATTTATACGCCGCCATTTTCCCCCGAAGGGGACTCAGGGCGGCTCACAATTCAAATCAGGGAAGGAGGGTACAGACAAAAAATAAAAGACGAAACATAACAATACATAATTTAAAAACACACAACAGTCATACCATTCGAGACGGGGACAACAGCTCTTTAGCCCCAGGCCTGTCGGAACAGCCAGGTTTTAACGGCTTTGCGGAAGGCCTGGAGGGTGGTGAGGGTTCGAATCTCCATGGGGAGTTCGTTCCAGAGGGTCGGAGCAGCCACAGAGAAGGCTCTCCTCCAGGTAGTTGCCAGTCGGCACTGGCCGGCGGATGGAATTCGGAGGAGGCCTAATCTGTGGGATCTAATCGGTCTAGTGGAGGTGATTGGCAGCAGGCAGTCTCTCAAGTACCCAGGTCCAATACCATGAAGAGCTTTATAAGTGACGACTAGCGCCTTGAAGCGTATCCGGAGACCAAAAGGCAGCCAGTGCAGCTCGCAGAGGATAGGTGTTACGTGGGTGAACCGAGGTGCACCCACGATAGCTCGCGCGGCTGCATTCTGGACAAGCTGAAGTCTCCGAATGCTCTTCAAGGGCTGCCCCATGTAGAGCACATTGCAGTAGTCCAGTCTAGAGGTCACAAGGGCACGAGTGACTGTTGTGAGGGCCTCCTGGTTCAGGTAGGGACGCAACTGGTGCACCAGGCGAACCTGGGCAAATGCCCCCCTGGTCACAGCCGACAAGTGGTGTTCAAAAGTCAGCTGTGGGTCCAGGAGGACTCCCAAATTGCGAACCCTGTCTGAGGGGAGTACTGTTTGACCCCCCAGCCTGAGAGATGGAAAACTTGGCCAATTAGTAGGAGGGAAACACACCAGCCACTCGGTCTTATCCGGATTGAGTACAAGCTTGTTAACCCCCATCCAGTCCCTAACAGCCTCGAGGCACTGGCACATCACGTCAACCGCTTCATTGAGTTGGCACGGGGCAGACAGATACAGCTGTGTATCGTCCGCATACTGATGGTATTTTATCCCGTGCCGTCGAATGATCTCACCCAGCGGCTTCATGTAGATATTAAACAGGAGGGGGGACAGACCGAACCCTGCAGCACCCCATGCGTTAGGGGCCTAGGGGTCGATCTCTGCCCTCCGACTAACACCGACTGCAACCTGTCCGAGAGGTAAGAGGAGAACCACTGTAGGACAATGCCTCCCACCCCCACCTCTCGCAGTCGTCGCAGAAGGATACCATGGTCGATGGTATCGAAGGCCACTGAGAGGTCAAGGAGCACTAGGACAGAGGCATAACCTCCATCCCTGGCTCTCCAGAGATCATCGATCAATGCGACCAAAGCGCTTTCCGTGCTGTAGCCAGGCCTAAATCCCGACTGGAAGGGATCTAGATAATCGGTTTCCTCCAAGGACCGCCGGAGCTGAAAGGCCACCACATTCTCAACAACCTTCCCCACAAAGGGGAGGTTGGAGACTGGACGATAGTTGTTTAACACGGCTGGATCCAAAGATGGCTTCTTCAGAAGGGGTCTCACCACCGCCGCCTTTAGAGCGGGGGGAAAGAACCCCTCCCGAAGGGAGGCGGTAACAACCGCCTGGATCCAGCCCCGTGTCACCTCCCTGCTGTTAGCGACCAGCCAGGAGGGGCACGGGTCCAGTACACATGTGGAGGCACTTACAGCTCCCATGGCCTTGTCCACATCCTCAGGGGTAACAGTTTGAAAATCAATCCAGTGATGTCCTTCCAGATTCTCCCCTGGTGCCTCGGCTGGCTTTGCGCAATTGGAGTCCAGGTCTGTCCGAAGCCGAGCAACTTTATCTGCGAGGAATTGGACGTAATCCTCAGCTCTGCCTTGCAAAGGATCGCTCGTATCCCTCCTATTTAGGAGGGTTATCCTGAACAAGGCGGCTGGGTGCAACTCAGCAGAAGCAATCAGAGAGGCAATGTGTGTCCTTTTTGTCGTCCTAATTGCCCGAAGGTAAGCTCTGATGCTGGATGTTAAAAGCGCTCGGTCTGACTCAGACTTACTGGATCTCCATCGGTGCTCTAGGCGTCCCTTTCGGCGCTTCATCTCCCGGAGTTCCTCGGTAAACCAAGGGGCCCTCCTGGATCCACTGCCTCGGATCGGCCGTAAAGGTGCAATCCGGTTAAAAGCCTCTGTTGCTGCTGAGTTCCAGGCAGCAACCAGAGTCTCCGCCGGACTGCGGACGAGGGTATCAGGAATAACTCCAAGCTCCGTCTGAAAGCCCAAATGGTCCATAAGGCGCCTGGGGTGGAACCAC
This sequence comes from Thamnophis sirtalis, assembly GCF_051295495.1. Taxonomy (NCBI): domain Eukaryota; kingdom Metazoa; phylum Chordata; class Lepidosauria; order Squamata; family Natricidae; genus Thamnophis; species Thamnophis sirtalis. The sequence goes on along the minus strand of NW_028261381.1, from coordinate 179,446,803 downwards.
CTAATCGGTTCCTCCTCCCTACAGTGGGGGTTTGGTCTCCGAAAGTCAAGCCTCAGTAGGTAGTGGTCCGACCTTGACAGGGGCAAGATCTCGTTACCCCTCAAACCAAGATCACAACTCCACAGCTCCAAGAGGAATACGAGGTTGAGCATGTGACCCGACGAGTGAGTTGGGCCCCGAATTACTTGGGTCAAGCCCATGGCTGTCATGGAAGCCATGAACTCCTGCGCTCCATCAGAATGTTCACCGAGCGAAGGCAGATTGAAATCCCCCAGAACCATAAGCCTGGGGAACTCAATTGCCAGCTTGGCTACTGACTCGAGGAGCGAGGGGAGGGCTGCTGCACTGCTGTTGGGAGGCAGGTACGTTAACAGCAAGCCCACTTGACCCTTGAGGTCCAACTTCACCAGCAAGGACTCACACCCGACAAGCTCCGGAGCAGGGATCCTACGAGGTACTAGAGACTCTCGGATAACAATAGCCACACCCCCACCCCTCCTGGGGTTGCGCTTGATGAAGCACCTGAAAACCCTCTGGGCACATCTCTGTGAGGGGGACTTCTCCCTCCGGGCCCAGCCAGGTTTCAGTAATACATGCCAGGTCTGCCCTCTCGTCTAAAATTAGGTCCAGGATGAGGGGAGCCTTGTGAACTACAGACCTGGCATTTAGCGACAGCAGCCTGAGACCAGGGTCCTGATTACTCACGCCATCTGGCCTTGGAGTGGGACTCATAGGGCCGGAAGGAGGGATCTCTGTAACGTAGTGAGCCCTCCTTCCCCGGTAATGGCCAGCCCTAAAGTCCCCGCCATATCTGCCCCTCTCTGTTAAGACCGTAATGCTCCGGCCCACTCCCGTGTCCGTAATCCCTCCACCCACCCCCATAGCCCCCGCATTTCCCGACAGGCCCGTCAAATCAATCATCCTGCAGCTGGGATTAAGCCCAGGCCCCCCTGATACTTCTGCAGAGCAATCAGTGTAGGGGTACTCGGTTGCGGTCCCAACCTACTCAAACAACACAGTCACATCCCAATCACGCCCCACTAACTGTTTAAAAACACAAAAAGTTACAATAATAATAGGAATTAAAAAGTGGGCACACCCATCTACAGTCACACCATACACACCTCATTCATAAAATGCAGAGAAACTACAAATGCACAGATCTTAGATGAAACAAACAAAGATGGAGAGGGGGAGGGAGAGGTACTCCGCTCCTCTCCCTTCCTATGGCAATTAAATTGACCAAGATGGTTGAGAACCCAGCCACAATCCACAGATGGTATACAGAGGGGGAGGATAACGTTTCCCCCTCTAGTAAAGCTGAGAAAGGTCCCAAGAGTCTGAGAAAGTAAGGTGGAACCGAGAGTCCTCCTAGGCACAGATGTTTAAAGGCCCAGCTGGAAAAGGGCCAAATGACCAACGGGGGAGATAAACTCAGGCTCCACACTGTCAATAACAGGCAGTAGAAAAAACTCTCCAAGTCCACCAAGGGAAAAAGTCCACCCAAGCAGGGCTCTGAAGAAGACAATGATAATGTTGATACAAAGGGTGAGTCGCAGAGGGAGGAGGGAGGGGGAGGGCATCTCTAAGGGCTATGGTGGCGGCAGGTGCAATCAGCCACCCAAAAAAGCCAGTCTCTATGGGCGCCCAGATCGTCTCCACCTCCTCTGGAACGATGGTAGTTCAGTAAAGACCCCAAGAGTTCAACAAGCTGGGCGGGTATAATCAGAAGATGTTGCAGGCGCCGAATGATGGAAAGAAACGCCGCCATCATCTGTCCACTGCCCACGACAGGAACAGCAATTACAGAGGCATCCGTGCCAGAATGGAGGGGGGGAAGGAAAGTCGGCCTAAGGAGAACTGTAGCGGCAGCAGCAAAAACTAACCATCCAGCCCGGCCACTTTGATGTTGAAAACCAGCCACCCCTTCCTCCACCCCTTCCTCAGGGCGGAGCGCAACGCAGCTGTCGTGAGGGGGAGGGTAACCCCGATGACAGCCCAGTCCAGAAGTCTCCTCTCTGGGGGGGAAACAGTCAAAAGAAACTCCCAAAGGCTCACCACTGCAAACAAACAGGGCAGGAAGGCAAAGCAGTCACCAGAGTCGCTGAAAAACGCCGCTGTTATCAGAGTGAGGCTGCCCTCTTCATCGCCGAGTGGCAGAAGTAACACAGAAGCCGCTGAAGATTGCGTGGTCCAGGGCAGCTCCAAAGCGACGACCCCTACAGCTGTCTGGTCTCCTCGGGTCCTCTGGATCTTGATTATCCTGAGTGACCCTTTTTTGGCTGGTGTAAAGGTGGTTCTCAATGATTTTTTTTTCAGCGTTTTTCACCTGAATGATTCAGGATGAAAAAGCCTAGCAGCCATCTTAGTCTCGCACATGCACATTAAGTTTAAGCCTTTCAGCTCTGACTTAAGTGATGTTAAAGTGCTTAATGCTTAATAAATGATGTTAAAGTGCTTGTTAAAGTGATGTTAAAGTGATGTTAAAGTGCTTAATAAAGCCAGCATTTTCCTCTCTGTGCTCTCAATGTTTTCTTCTCAGTCTTTCAATAAAGCAATCTCTCAATAAGGCAATCCCTCCTCAGTCAGCTCAAGGGAACTCCAGGCACCTTCCGTATCCTCCAAACCTGGTTAATCTCTTAGTAGGGTCACAGCTGATCAGCGGCTCGGCGTTAATGTGAGCTCTGGCACTTCCTAGCGTCTCCCGGCGAGTCAGCAAACTGCCCGGCTCCAGGCGGCCACCTCACTCCAGGCAGCCGCAGCGCCCTCAGCCCCCCGGGGCACGGTGGTCTCCAGCAGATAGCAGCAGCAATTCCAGCCAGGGACCCTGGCAGCCGCGCCTCTAAGCCGCGCTAGCGTCGGCAGCTTCTCTCGGGCCAGGTCTAAAGTGTCGGAATGGAGAAGTGATGGATGTGCAGCCTGGAGGTGAAAGCGTTGGGTGGAGAGAGGCGGTTCTTTTGTGGTTCTTTTGTGCATACTCATGTGCATGCACAGAAGCATCTGGGCTGGTGGGTGGAGCCTCCTGCTGCCGCCACTACTGGTTCAGCTGATCTGGACTGAATTGGCAGAAACCAACCTCTGGTCCACTTGTCTGAAATTGAATAGGATCTCCTGCTTGAGCAGGGGCTGGACTAGAAGACATCCAATGTCCCTTCCAGCTCTCTTCTGATTGATTGATATGATGTTGTCCATTATAATCCAGTACCTTTGAATTCTCCTAAACAAATGAAAGACTTTTATATATTCATGTGTCAGGCCTGCAGCCCCCTTTCTTTTGGATCTTTGGCCTGCTACACTTTCTATTATTCTGCTATGCTTTTTCTATTGTGGGAAAATAGGAGGAGGGATGGTACGGAGTTATGTGCTATGTAGCCATAAGAAAATTCTTTCTAGAAATCCAAGGTCATCCTTTGTCTTTGCACCACTGTACCTGACTGGACTGGATAGGTGGACCTGCCAGCATGGCAGTGGAAGATTGGACCATGGGATGGATTTGTGGGTGTGGGAGCAAGATCTTGAACTTTCAACTGGGTGGGGAAAACCCGGAAGCTTTCAGATTCGGGTTTTCCCAGATGTGCCAACATGGCTCTCTTAATAAATTGGAATGTTGAGCAATACTTTGCCTTGGATTCTGATTTACTTTTGGATGCTATTTGGAACCCCGACATTATGTTCAATTGATCCTGTTGGGTTATGACTATTGATACCGCTTGTTAAAATCCTGTTGAATTCAGATCCAATCTTTTAAGAGTTTCTCATCCTCAAGAACTTTAAGATATGTTTGATTTCAAATCCCAGAATTCCCAAGCAGGATGGAGAATTCTTTCCATTTATCCTAAATTGTCAGGTGGACAAAAAATGCTCTTAGATTTTATTTTCCCCTCCCATAATATTTGATACCTGCAAATGTAATAATCATATAACTTAATATATTTATTTATAATATCCCAAAAAGCATAGGCATTAGGAGGCATCTTTTAACCTTGAAGTCTCTGCCTAGCTTCAGGTATATTGTATTCCAGCACACTTATGCATTTAGCTCATAGCATAGTCAAGCTCCCATTTTCCTCCCTTCTTTGTTAGAAGGGAGATCTTGCCAAATAGTTTGCTGAAGTCAAGGTATGCTATGTTCATTGTATTACCAAGGTCAAATCAGTCATTTTTATCCAAAATGAGGGGGAGGGAAGGAGTCCAAATCGGTTTGTCAAGACTTGTTAAAAAAACTTCTCCCAGAAGCTTTCAAACATTGCATTACTTTTTAAATTGCTTGTAACTGGGATCAAAAAGATAAAATAAACTCTGAGGAAGGATATATTATAATATTCTTTGCATTCCATTTTACTAAACTCTCAGTGTAAATAGAGGGAACTTGAAACAGGAATTGAAAATGATACATCTTTGGATAGGGATTCCCAAAGTTGTCTTTGGAACTATAGAGAGAAGGTTCTTTTGCATGTTATTTAAAATAATTGACCAGACAGCATCACAATATTGAAGTATAAGGAGAAATGTTTTGTCAAGTTTGTGATCTCTAAATATCTAATAGCTGAGTTTTACTGCACCCTTAGATACAGAAACCCTCAAGGGGATTTCAAACCAGTCACTCCACTCAACACAAAGCACTACACAATGTTAGTGTCTTAGGGCAAAGAGAAGGCAGAAAGAAACACTATGAATGCTCCCTTTAGCTCCTCTGCAAAACAAAGAATAAAATCAAATAAAGGAATGATAAATAAATCTTAAACAAAAGTACAGCTATAAATCAGAGTTCAAACTTTGATAAATGCACCCCCCTTCTCTTGTTAAAAAGTTCTGGGCAGAATCTGTGAATGACTTCATCTCAGTTTAATGAACTTTATTTCCCCTGAAGAGTTTGCCTAAAGCATAATTATACTGGGATTCAAAGTATTAATCGAGAGGATGCAGAGACATCGGTTGTAGACAGCCTGGAAGAGAGTAAGGAAAGTTTGATTCTCTACTTTAGTCCCTATGGTGCCACCTGCCCAAACTTAGAGCAGCAAAAACACCTGAGTGCTGTTTTAATTATAGAGGGGAGAAATCCTGGCACAGTTCCAAGTTCCTCTAACATGGAACAGGAGAAAAAGTTATCTGTGCACCTGCACCTGTGGCCGACTCTCACTTATGGACCGAGATAATCATGTTTATCCCTACTTTGGCACAGATCCAAACTCTTCCATCTAACCAGGGCAGCCAAGGGAGTTTTTGGCCACAGCTGTCAGATGTTGACTTGATGCCTCTGTGGAACTGAGGACCTCAATGCAGAATGAACTCCAGGTTTCCATGGAGAAGCTCACTTAACAGAGACAATGACAAGAGAGAAAGAACATTATGATTTATTCATTGCAAAGGCAGGAAGAGATAGTAGTAAGTCACTGGTCTTTTGCCCCCAAGCACACCCAGATGAAGAGTCCCCTGGCTCCCTAGGACTATGGCACTGAATGTGGATTCAGGCTACTCTTAGCAAGCATCTATTATTATCATGACTGTTTTTCTGTTTCCAGGAGACAGTCCTGATTCCTGGCAACTGCTGGTCCCTGTAGTTTCCCTAGGCAAGTTTTTCAGAAGTGCCTGGGCTGAGAGGGACAGGCCCAAAGTCAACCCACCATGTCTGAGCCAAGCTACTATTCATGGCCTTCCAGTCTCTAGTCTGGTGCTTTCACCACTATGTCAAATGGGTTCTTTACATATGTTAATAGGAAATCCCTTTGTGGGGGAAAAAAAAAGAACTCTGTTCTCCTGCTTATTTTTCTTTCCAATGTTTCTCTTCCCCCATGATTGGACTGGACATCCTGATTGGCGGAGGGATCCCTGCCAATCAAAAGCCATTATTCCCACCCCTTGTATTCTTTTTCCAGCTCTAGTTTCCTTGCCTTGCTTGACCTCTACTTTCTAAAAAATTTCTATTAAACATTTTGCAAAAAGCATAAATTCAAACATTAAATACAAAAAGTAAAAGAATCAAAGAAAGAAAAGTGCAGAAAGGAAAAAAAAATAAAAATGAATAGCAAGGGAAAAAAGTCCAAATTCCTTTGAGAACATTTAACTATGATTTCAAAATTATTTGTTGTTCTATTGGAGGGATGAGTGTGACTCTTTGGTGTTAATCAGAAAGAAATCCCAAGATTCTGTTTAATAGCAATAGCCATAGCATTTAGACTTATATACCACTTTACAGTGCTTTACAGCCCTCTTTAAGCGGTTTTACAGAGTCAGCCTATTTTCCCCAACAATCTGGGTCCTCATTTTAACCAACTTGGAAGGATGGAAGTCTGAGTCAACCTTGAGGCTGGTGAGATTTGAACCGCCCAATTGCAGTCAGCCGGCAGTCAGCTGAAGTAGCCTGCAGTACTGCACTCTAACCACTGCACCACCACAGCTCATAAACCCCTTTTTCTATTGTCTCATTGAATGAAGTGGCCTCCGTTGCTTTTAGTCGGGGAGGGAGATGTAAAATAATATTCAGAAGAGATTGTGAATGGGGAATGCTTGCTTCTGCTTTGAGAGAGGGAGTGGGTGAAGGTGTAAGGCAGAGTCTGCAACTTTTCCCAACTCAGCAGACCAGTGGAAGTGGCAGAGGTTGCTTACTGGGGGGGGGGGGTTGAGGAGGGGATTGTTTCATGCATGCATCAGTTTCACCAATGCAGCTGCACACGCCTCTTCACCCACCCCTTCTGTAGCCCGGTTCTGAATGGACCACGACCCGGCACCCGTCCGTGGTCCCCGAGTTTGGGACCCCTGGTGTAAGGGATCAGAAACAGAGATGATATTCTACCAGTTCAGACCAGTTCACCTGAACCGTAGTGGAAATTGCGGGTAGCCCTGCCCACCCACACAGGCTCTATGGCACCCCATTTAGGCCCTTTTTCACCAAAAGCGCATTCATAGAAGTCTGAGTGCATGCATGGAGTGTGCTCACATTTGCGAACCGATAGGGAAGGTAAGTGAATACTACCCCTGATAAGAAAGGAGCTGATTCTCCCAGGTTGAGAACAACCTGTTACATGAATCCAAGGACTGAATAACCAGCACAGGGAAGAAAAAAAGAAGGGGAAAAAAGAGAGAGAAAGACAAGAAAAGGCAGTCACGTGGGCACTTCTAATTGTAAAGCCCTTCACCACTTCCTTTCATCTGTCATCCCCATCCTCTAATGACATCCATCTTTTGGAACTGCTAAGTTGGTTGGTAACACACGCATGTAATCATAGATATCAATATGTGACCCAACCCCCTCCCCCTGGTAACCTTAATCCATAGTCCAATCAGTACACCCCACAGGTGTCTTGCAGGAGACATCTTCAAAAAACATCATCAGGCTGGTATGCCAGATAGTTGGTCTTGGCGGCAATCCTTTATCTGCAGCATGCACAGTAGATGGTGAGAACACCTCCCTTTATTCAGACTCTCCAGCGCTGACACTTCCCCACCCACAAACAATGCCCCCTCCTCCCCGTTTCAATGGCAGCCGAAAGCAAGCAGCAAAACAGAGGCTGACAGATACTCTATCTATTTTTTTTAACTTTTGTAATATGTGTCTTTTTTAATGTTGTACACTACCCTGAGTCCTTGGGAGAAGGGTGGCATATAAATCCAATAAACAAACAAACAAACAAGCAATGTGGATTCAGTTTGAAGGAGAAAGGTCCACATTCAAACCCTGAGGTTTGTATCTGCTGTTTCCCAAAGGAAGGCAGATAGTTTGGCAAATTTCTTGTAATATGGATGATTGGCAATAAAGCATCTACTGCAGTCTAATCATAGAGTGGTTCTGGTTATTCTGGCCTGACATTACTCTCCCCAGATTGTCTTCTTTTGTTGGAACATGGCTTGCCACCTCACTTGGTAACCACTTCCCCATTTAGGTTTCCACTCCTTGGTAAGAGAGAACATTCCTGGAATGTCAGAAAGGTTCAGCTCTAATGTTTTACACTGTCCTTGCCTACCTGGGTTTCCTGGCTATCATCTGTTTCACGGTAGCCTTTCTGGCTCTGAAATTGCCTGACATCTTTAACGAACTTTTAGCATGCTGGTCTTTTACAGTGTTTAAATCACTTTCCTGCCCATCTATCTGAGCACCAAAGAAAAGTCCATGGTGGCTATGGAGACCTTCTCCATCTTGGCCTCTTGGCTTGTATCTCCCCCCCCCCCCAATGCTACACTATTCTATTCAGACACATTTTAATTGTAGGAAATATAAAATGAGGTACAAGAGTCTCTGAACTTTTATTTTGATTTTGGGACATTTTGTATTTGATCTGATTTCTAAAATTTCATGGAATGAGAGGGGATTGTCCATTACATAATTGGAAACCAAATCACAAACTATACTTTAATCAGCAACAATCACCAACCACACTAGTAAGACCACACTTGGAATAGTGCTGATAGTTTCAGTTGAAGATATATAGAAACTTCAACTGTTGCAACAGGTAGTAGAAAGAGCAGTTATGAGGTTTCTGGCAGTGCATATTATTCCTCTGCTTTGTCAGCTGCATTGTTTGGCCTCATCACTCCTGAGCTTCTAAAGTTCCTTGTTATGAAAGCAGACTTGGGTACCCCAGGAGCAACATAAACCCATGAGTTGGCTTTATGATTATGAACATTCTGTCAGGATTAACACACCCATAAGAATCAAAACTTGGAGGCAGGCATCTTCCTCAAGTTACAGATTTATTAGGCATGTCATATTGGCACGTCTGAGGAAACCCAACTCTAACTTCCACCCTCAGGTTTTCCCCTAGTTAAAAGTAAATTTTTATTTCCCTTGCCCATGCGATCCATCACATGGTCCAATCAGGTCACAGTCCAAGGGTCACTTGATTTCAGACCCCATGTGCTTTCACCTGGTGGGAGAGTCCTTGGTTCTCAGAGGAAAGAATTTTATTTTGGCTACAATCCTCTGGCTATCTCTATCTCCCACTTCCCATTCACACAGCTCGACTTGTCTCTGCTGTGGCAGCCCTGAAGGTGCCAGGGGAAATGGCGCCAGGGCTGACACATCCCTTTGTATATTTTTCTATATTTTTCTCTTTTCTGGTTTGAGTTCTGCTGTTATAATTTCGGATTCTTTTTAATAATTAGTGCATAAAGTTTTTAAACCAGGATTGTTTTCTTTATTTACAGATTTTATTGGTTTGTTGTACACTGGCCATAATTACTTTGCATGAGATGGGTGGTCATACAAATTTGATCAATCAATCCATTTATTCCCCTGTCTTGTAAGAGTTGCACACTTGTTTTCCCATGCAAACCCCATTATTCCCTCAAAAATCAACATGCAATCTTAAAAACTCATCTTTCTTCTCCTTGAAGAGCACCGATACTGTCACCTAGACTTTAGTGGCTGAATAAAGCCCTTAGCCAAATTTTTATCCACAAACTTCTGGAGCTCTCCATTTCCCTTGGGGTTATGGAGTATATGTTTCATTTGGGAAGAGCCAAGGTGGCGCCGTGGTTAAAAGCAGCACTGCAGGCTACTGCTAGATCAGCAGGTCAGCGGTTCAAATCTCACCGGCTCAGGGTTGACTCAGCCTTCCATCCTTCCGAGGTGGGTAAAATGAGGACCCAGATTGTTGGGGGCAATATGCTGACTCTCTGTAAACCGCTTAGAGAGGCCTGAAAGGCCTATGAAGCGGTATATAAGTCTACTGCTATTGCTATATTGCTATTTGGGAAGCTTTGCCCCAGGCAGTCAATTGCACAGTACAAGGGGCGGTGGGGGGGGGGGGAAGCACATCCAACTCCAGTTTACTGTTTAATGTTAATGTTTAATAAATTTATATGCCGCCCAATCCTGAAGGACTCCGGGCAGCTTACATAAAAACAATTTAAAAATACTAAAAAATTTAAAAATAGAAAGACAGGGAAGTTAAAAGACACAACATGCACTCCTTAGTGGGGCTGGACCTCATTCAAGAGGTCAACAGCCCCAGGCCTGCCGGAATAGCCAGGTCTTAATACACTTACGGAAGGCCGAGAGGGTGGGGAGGGTCTGGATCTCTGGGGGTAGATCATTCCATAGGGCTGGGGCAGCTACAGAGAAGGCCCTCCCCCGAGGGGCCGCCAGATGACATTGTCTAGTCGACGGCATCCAGAGAACGCCCATCCTGTGAGATCTTATTGGACGCTGGGAGGTATGTGGCAGAAGACGGTCTCATAGATATCCAGGTCCTAACCCATGTAGGGCTTTAAAGGTGATAACCAACACCTTGAAGCACATTCGGAGACCGATCGGGAGCCAGTGCAGCTCATGGAGGATGGGTGTAATATGGGTGTATCTCGGTACACCCAATATTGCACGTGCGGCTGCATTCTGGACCAGTTGTAGTCTCCGAACACTTTTCAGTGGCAGCCCCATGTAGAGCGCGTTACAGTAGTCAAGTCTTGAGGTGATGAGGGCATGAATGACCATTTGAAGTGCCTCCCGGTCCAGGTAGGGCCGCAACTGGTGCACCAGGCGAACCTGGGCAAAAGCTCCCCTGGTCACAGCTGAGAAATGGTGTTCTAGTGTCAGCTGTGGATCCAGGAGAACACCCAAGTTGTGGGCCCTCTCTGAGGGGTGTAATATTTCACCCCCCAGGCTTAAAGATGGAGTATCTGAACTATCCTTGAGGGGCAACATCCATAGCCACTCGGTCTTGTCAGGGTTGAGTGCAAGCTTGTTCATTCCCATCCAGACCCTGACAGCTTCCAGGCACTGGCACATCACTTCCACCGCTTCACTGAGTTGGCACGGGGCGGACAGATACAACTGAGTATCATCCGCATACTGATGGTATTTAATCCCGTGCCGGCGAATGATCTCACCCAGCGGTTTCATGTAGGTTTAGGTTTAGGTTTAGGTTTATTGGGATTTATATGCCGCCCTTTTCCCTGAGGGGACTCAGGGCGGCTTACAACCACAGGGGAGGGGGGGGTGCAAGGTCAGAAACAAAACAATATGTGAACAAACAAAAAGATGATAAAACACAACTTTCATTCAACAATCAAACACTCGGGCGGGTAATTGGAAGCCTATCCCCAGGCCTGCTGGGAGAGCCAGATCTTGAGGGCTGCGCGGAAGGTCTGGATAGTGGCGAGGGTACGGATCTCCATGGGGAGCTCGTTCCACAGGGTCGGGGCAGCAACAGAAAAGGCTCTCCTCCGTGTGGTCGCCAGTCGGCATTGACTGGCAGATGGGATTCGGAGGAGGCCCAGTCTGTGCGATCTGATTGGTCGATTTAGGGAGGTAATCGGCAGAAGGCGGTCTCTCAAGTACCCAGATCCACTACCATGGAGTGCTTTAAAGATGGTCATCAATATCCTGAAGCGCACCCGGAGACCAACAGGCAGCCAGTGCAGCTCGCGGAGGACAGATGTAACATGGGCGAACCGTGGTGCGCCCACTATCACTCGCGCGGCTGCATTTTGGACTAGCTGTAGTCGCCGGATGCACTTCAAGGGCAACCCCATGTAGAGCCCATTGCAGTATTCCAGTCTAGGGATCACAAGGGCTCGAGTGACTGTTGTGAGAGCCCCCCGGTCTAGGTAGGGCCGCAACTGGCGGACCAGGCGAACCTGGGCAAATGCCCCCCTGGTCACAGCTGACAACTGGTGATCAAAAGTCAGCTGTGGATCCAGGAGGACTCCTAAGTTGCGGACCCTATCTGAGGGGTATAAATTTTGACCCCCCAGCCTAAGCGTTGGTGTATTAGCCAAATTATTGGGGGGGAAGCACAACAGCCACTCGGTCTTATCCGGGTTGAGTACCAGTTTGTTAGCACTCATCCAGTTCTTAACGGCCTCCAGACCCTGGTTCATCACGTCCACCGCTTCATTGAGTTGGCACGGGGCGGACAGATACAATTGTGTATCGTCCGCATATTGATGGTATTTTATCCCGTGCCTCCGAATGATCTCACCCAGCGGTTTCATGTATATGTTAAATAGTAGGGGGGATAGGACCGAACCCTGAGGTACCCCACATGTTAGGGGCCTCAGGGACGATCTCTGCCCCCCGACCAACACCGACTGCGACCTGTCCGAGAGGTAGGAGGAGAACCACCGCAGAACCGTGCCTCCCACTCCCACCTCCCGCAGTCGTCGCAGAAGGATACCATGGTCGATGGTATCGAAAGCCGCTGAGAGGTCAAGGAGGACCAGGATGGACGCATAGCCTCCATCTCTGGCCCTCCAGAGATCATCGGTCAATGCGACCAAAGCGGTTTCTGTGCTGTAACCAGGTCTGAAGCCGGACTGGAAGGGGTCAAGATACCAAGCTTCCTCCAAGGCCCGTTGGAGCTGAAAGGCCACCACCTTCTCAACAACCTTCCCGATAAAGGGAAGGTTGGAGACAGGACGAAAGTTGTTTAAGATGGCTGGATCTAACGATGGCTTCTTCAGGAGGGGTCTCACCACCGCCGTTTTAAGTGCGGCGGGGAAGTGCCCCTCCCGAAGGGAGGCAGTGACAACCGCCTGGATCCAGCCATGTGTCACCTCCCTGCTGTTAGCCACCAGCCAGGAGGGACACGGGTCCAGAATACAAGTGGAGGCACTTACAGCTCGGATGGCCTTGTCCACATCCCCAGAGGCAACTTCCTGGAACTCAACCCAGAGCTGATGTGGCAAATGATCCTCCTGTGTCTCAGCTGGATCTACTGCGGTGGAGTCCAAGTCCGATCGAAACCGAGCTACTTTGTCCGCCAAGAATTGAGCATAATCCTCAGCCCTACCCTGCAAGGGGTCTCCCGCATCCCTCCTATTGAGGAGGGAGCGGGTTATCCTAAACAGGGCGGCTGGGCGCGACTCGGCGGACGCAACCAAGGCAGAAATATGTGATCTTTTTGCAGTTCTTAATGCTCGGACATAGTCCTTGGTGCAGGTAGTTAAGAGTGCTCGGTTTGCCTTGGACCTATCGGACCTCCACTGGTGCTCTAGGCGTCTCCTCCGGCGTTTCTTCTCCTGGAGTTCCTCGGTAAACCAGGGAACTCTCCGGGATCCACTGACCCGGAGGGGCCGTAGAGGCGCAATCCGGTCGAGAGACTCCGACGCCGCCGAGTACCAGGCGGCAGCCAGAGTCTCCGCCGGACTGTGGGCGAGAGTATCAGGAATAACCCCAAGCTCCGTCTGGAACCTCAGGGGGTCCATAAGTCGCCTGGGGCGGAACCACTTGGTCGGTTCCTCCTCCCCACGGTGGGGGTTTGGCCTCCGGAAGTCAAGCCTCAGTAGGCAATGGTCTGACCACGACAGGGGTATGATCTCATTACCCCTCAGACCAAGATCACACATCCACTGCTCCGAGAGAAATACGAGGTCGAGCATGTGACCCGCTGCATGGGTTGGGCCCCGGATTACTTGGGTCAAGCCCATGGCTGTCATGGAAGCCATGAACTCCTGCGCCCCATCAGAGCGTTCACCGAGCGATGGCAAGTTGAAATCCCCCAGAACTATAAGCCTGGGGAACTCAACCGCCAGCTCGGCTACTGACTCGAGGAGCGAGGGGAGGGATGCTGCAACGCAGTTGGGAGGCAGGTACGTTAGCAGCAAACCCACTTGACCCTTGAGGTCCAACTTTATCAGCAGAGACTCACACCCGACAAGCTCCGGAGCAGGGACCCTACGAGGTAACAGAGACTCCCGGATTACAATGGCCACACCGCCACCCCTTCCCTGGGCTCTCGGCTGATGAAGTACCTGAAATCCCTCTGGGCACATCTCTACAAGGGGGACTCCTCCTTCTGTGCCCAGCCAGGTTTCAGTAATACATGCCAGGTCTGCCCTCTCGTCAACAATTAAGTCCCGGACGAGGGGAGCTTTGTGGACAACAGACCTGGCATTTAGCGACAACAGCCTGAGACCAGGGTCCTGACTACTCGCGCCATCTGGTCTTGGAGTGGGACTCCCAGGGCCGGAAGGAGGGATCTCTGTAATGTAGCGAACCCTCCTTCCCCGGTAATGGCCAGCCCTGAGGTCCCCGCCGTATCTGCCTCTCCCTGTCATGACCGCTATGCTCCGACCCACTCCCATGTCCATGGTCCCCCCAACCACCCCGGTACCTCCCGCCTTCCCCAGCAGGTCCTCCGAGTCAAACATTCTCATTTATCCACACTAACAGTTCCCACGTAAAAATTTAAAACATATAAAATACAAAGGTAACAATTACTAAAAGTGGGCCATTCATTCAATTCCAGTCAACTCCCATACACTCAACATTCTATTTAAAATTGCGCAGTTATAGTATATAATAGTATGGAAACAGTGGAGGAAGCGATGGTCTGCTCCTCTCCTTTCTTATGTCCTGGGGAAATGTCCTTAGCCACCAAGTCAAAAGTACGTAATATATAAGGTGGCTGTAGACACACAAGATTGAGTGTAAAGCTCCAAAGTTCATAAACGGCAACCATATAGTCTTATCCCACTGGTGGAGGTTAGCGGGCTGTATATTCGAAAGTCTCTTTCCCAAAGATATATAAGGCCCCCAATGTAGGAGACCAGAGTTCGAGGCTGACTTGCACCGCTCTTGCAGATGGAGGGAAAAATGCTGGTATTTTCGGGGCTCAATCCTTGTCCCTGTAGCCGCCATCCTCTATCGCTCCCTGCCAGTTGGCCACAATCCTACTCCTCCTAGTGGTTAGTGAGCAGGGAGCAAGGTCCGGAGGGGGCTACAACGATGATAAATAGTAAAGCAGCAGATGGCAAATAATAAAATAGGTAACAGATAATAAAGTGAGCAGAGATAGATCCGAGGGGGGGGGGGCGTCTGGGGCAGTAGCAAGCACAGCCCTTCAATCTGTGGATTCAATGCAGCCTCCAACGGCTTCCGGCAGCCCCCTTCTTTAAAATACGCTAAATTAAAAATTAGCCCCTCTCAGCTCACTAGTCACCAAGACTCACAGACTCACAGTCACAGTCCCAACCACTCAACTCCAGTGAAGTCAGTAGGCTGGCTGAAAAGGAGGATGTAGAAATGTAATGCTGTGAGTCAGCTGTTTGGCGCCGCCATTTCCCCCATGCTTTCCTCCACGGTGTTTTTTTTTTTAGCTTCAGCAGCTGCTATTCCGCTGCTCTGGGACGGCTAATAGGACCAGGGGCCAGTAGGTAATTGGCCAGGGGGCTCACCAGCAGCACCAGGGGCTTCCAGAAGATGGTAAAGTGGTGGGGGAGGCTCCGGACGCCCGCGCGTCGCTCTCACCGCCGCGCGCCGCCGTCGCCGCCTTCCTCGCACAGCTGGGTGGCCCAGGACCAGGGGCCAGTAGGTAATTGGCCAGGGGGCTCACCAGCAGCACCAGGGGCTTCCAGAAGATGGTAAAGTGGTGGGGGAGGCTCCGGACGCCCGCGCGCCGCTCTCACCGCCGCGCGCCGCCGTCGCCGCCTTCCTCGCACAGCTGGGTGGCCCGGGCTGCCGCTATAACAAAGATACGAGCCTCCGATTTTCAGCAGGTCCTGTGGGTTCCGAAGCTCTTGGGCTCTCCCAGGAGCTGTTTCTAACAGTTTTTGCGGTCCGTTTGGAGGCTTCCCGGAGCTTTTTTCGCCAGGTTGATGTGGAGCGAAAAAAGCCCGGTCGCCATTCCAAACCCGCGCATGCAGATATTAATATGTAGATATTAAATAGGAGGGGGGACAGGACCGAGCCCTGCGGCACCCCGTATTTAAGGGGCCTAGGGGTAGACCTCTGTCCTCTGACCAACACCGACTGTGACCTGCCAGAGAGGTAAGAGGAGAACCACCGCAAAACGGTGCCTCCCACTCCCACCTCTTCTAGCCGCCGCAGAAGGATACCATGGTCGATGGTATCGAAAGCCGCTGAGAGGTCAAGGAGCACCAGGATAGAGGAATGTCCTCTATCCCTGGCTCACCAGAGATCATCGGTCAGCGTGACCAAAGCGGTTTCGGTGCAGTAACCAGGCCTGAAACCAGACTGAAAGGGATCTACTAAATACTTCTGCCAAATCTCGGTATTCCTTTGGCATGCTCAGCTTGGCTCACTCACTCGCCACTAGCGCTTTAACTTCTCCACTCTCACTTTCTCAGCTGTTTGTCACCTGTTTAACCTTCATCGGTTTCTCTACCCCCTGCATTTTCTCAACTTTGCCCCTCAGGCTCCACTTTTTCTTGGTTCCTGACATCTCACTCAGCTACAACTTTCTCAGAAGTGTCCGGATAGTCTGCATTCATGATGTGAAGGTTTAGGAGAGTTGGTTTAATGTCAACAATCTGAATAGTGAACCCAACAATAGGAATCCTCAAGGCAATTAAGTCCCAGCAAAACCAATTCTGAGGTTTCCTGCACAAAAGCTTGCTAATTTAAATGTTAGATTCTTATTCCCCCCACCCACTGAGGGTTCACATTATCCAAAAGTAACATTTATTTTTGTTTTGGAACAGTTCACTTCTCCATCGACCACCTGTATCAATGACCTTGCTTTGGCACAGGCTTCTGAGATCCGTGAATGGCTTCTTGGCATTCCATTCCCTCCCCCCTGTTCTTTGGCAAGATGCTGAAGCAAACAAGCATTGTAGCAATACAATCTCGACAATAATTAAAGCAGTTATTGCATCTAAACATTGGTATGATTTCTCATACTTCCTAAGGTACAGCTCACTACTACCATGCCCCATTAGCACCTATTCTATCTGAACATACTATGACATAGGCCAAACTCCATCTTGTCTGCAAGTGTTCACTTTCAGACAGTTCAAAAAGTCAACTTCACTTTTATTCCCAAATCCATTTGGTCTATGGATTAGCAACAAGAGACACCAACATGTTTTTCCCTGTCTGGTGTGCAAACAACATCCATTGCCCAACACATAGGACAATTGCTTTCCCCTTCAATTATTAGAAGAATAGTAATTCTTAAAGTATCCCTGGTGGATTTCAACCCGCAGAAATCTTCCTAGGTTAACCTGCTTTAAAATATATTCTATGAGTTTTCCCAGTGTTGGAGAATTTTGCTTTGTCTCCCAAAGAGCTCTGTGAGGTGTCAAAGTCCAAAGACAGGTAAGAAGAAGCATGATTGCTATTGTAGTAGTTTATTGATTGATTAGTTCTGTGACTTTATTACAATTAAATATTTTTTTTTAATTCATATAAAGAACGGTTGGAGGAACTGAGTATGTCAAGGACTAGGGGAGACATGATAGCAGTGTTCCAATATCTCAGGGGCTGCCCCAAAGAAGAGGGAGTCAAGCTATTCTCCAAAGCACTTGAGGGCAGGACAAGAAGCAATGGGTAGAAACTAATCAAGGAGGGAAGCAACTTAGAACTAAGGAGAAAATACCTGACAGTTAGAACAATTAATCACTTGAACAAGTTGCCTCCAGAAGTTGTGAATGGTCCAACACTGGGAGTTTTTAAGAAGATGTTGGATAACTATTAGTCTGAAGTGGTGTAGGGTTTCCTGCCTAAATAGAAGACCTCCAAGGCCCCTTAAAACTCTGTTATTCTATAAAATAAAATACATCACATAGTCTAATTTCAGAATAGGACAGATAGGATGAAATAAAGCGATAAAATTCAAATGTGTCAATGCAAAGAGACATCAGATAAATTTGCCCTGAGGCCATCCAGAAGGCATAGAAGCTGCCTGTTGTGCTAAAGCTCTGATGGTATTTCAAATACTTCCTGCAATTCAGCTTCTGCACAAACCTTCATTTCTCATCTAGGAGAGAAGGTGAGAAGAATGGCTGGGCTGCCTCTCCTGCTGCTGCTGCTCTTCTGGCTCCTTCCTTCAGTTACTGCTAAGAAGATTCAAACCATGTGTCCATTAAAAAAACATGTAAAGTTTCAATATCAATGGGAATTTTACAGGCCTGGTGATCTGATCATTGGAGGGAATTTTCCCCTGTCAACTTTTGTGGAGTCCAAATCACCAGATTTTCAAAGGGTCCCATCGCAGCTTATGAATGTCGTCACGTAAGTTTCACTCGGAGGAGAAAAATGTAGGCGATTGTTTTATTTCCTTTCAATTCAGGGCTTTAAAAAAAAGAAATACTCATTCTAGGGATCTTCAGATCTTCGTCCTTTTCTCAATAAAAAGGAAAATTCAAGAAATAGGCTAGAATTCCCTGTCTTTCCAGAACGGTTCCTGAGGACCGAGAACAACAACAGTTTACACACAAATTATATGCAGGGGAATGACTGTCTTTCCAGATGTTTTCATCAGGATGATTATCAACCATATAAAAGTAGGGAGGGGAAGCACCATGCAAACTGTGGTGGCCTAGTGAAGAAGTTGACATGATATTGATTGGACATAAAGTCACAGGAAAAAACCACTCTAAGAATTGTCCAATCTTTTTCCAGTGTGGATACTTCCCCCCCAAAAAATCCCTTAGTTTGGAATCAGCAGAGCTGATGAATAATGGCCCTGAGTAAATCTGAGCTGGGACCCTCACTGGAGTCTTTTGCTCAGACCTGAAGAAGCTGCTCCACGGGAAAAATAAACTGATTAGGGTGGAAGGGGAGCAATTGTGGAGGATTTCAGGCACTGGAGGAAAGTGAAGAAAGGAGGGAGACTAGAGGGGTATAAAATGATGCGGGAAATGAACAGCCTGGCTTTTCTTCTTTCTAGAAATCCATCCAAATATAACCAAGGAACATCCTTTAAAAAGCCAAAACAACCCAATGGAACTTGTGACTTAACACAAAAAAAGGCAAAGCCAACTCCACAAGGACACAAGATCTTTCTTATAATGTTCTCCACTCTTTTTCTCACTGTAGACCCCTACCCAAAAATTACCACCAGTTCCTGGCATTGATGTTTACTGTCATGGAGGTGAACAAGGATCTAGTTCTCCTCCCCAACGTCACACTTGGCTTCCACCTCTATGACAATCAGAAGATGGAGAAGAAGATTTTCCTATACAGCCTCTCCCTGCTCTCCACACGGCTCCGAATGGTTCCAGGTTACAAATGTGACAGGAAAGGCCCTCTGCTCTCTGTCATTGGAGGTCACAACTCTAAATTCTCAAGGCAGATGGCCTCCATCTTCAGCATCTCCAAAGTCCCACAGGTAAGGGGACTCCACTAGATACAGTGTGGAGTGCACAAACAGCAGAAGCACACACTGAAGACAAGGATGTAAGCAATGATGTTGGGGGGGGGCATATACCAGGGGTATGTATATGACTTAGATAATCCATCCTAAAGTTGAATTGATTTTTCTATGTTGTATATCAAGATACATTTTATATAATTGCAAAAAGATACTGACATAATTTTTAAAATCTGTATTTGCCAAGAGCCTTTATTACTTCCTGACTTTCATAAAGGTTTGTCATCCTTCTGCACCTCTGAGTCCAGTTTATTCTCTATATCAGGTAGATGTTTGGTTCCATTGACTTCTGATCTATGACAACCAGGCAAAACAGGTAACTTGTGACTCTTCCTAAGAAGGGAGGAAGATGAAGCTTGTGAGTCAGCCTGACTGGTGGGGCTTTAACTACACAATGCGGAATCCTAAAGTCACCATAAAACTTAACTTTATTTTTGAAAGAAGATTCTCACTTTCTCTAGCTTGGTGTTGGCTTTGAGTTCACTCAAGGAGACAGAAGAGTTTATCCTTCCTTCTTCCGGATTAATCCCAGTGACTCTGCTCAGTATGAGGGTCTAGTTCAGCTGCTCCTACATTTCCAGTGGAACTGGGTTGGGCTGGTGGCCAACAAAGATGACGATGGGGAACATTTTGTCTCATCTCTGATACCAATGCTGAAGGAGAAGGAGATCTGCCTGGCCTTCACTGAAATAATGAAATTTGATTTTTACACTCATGACGATACAAATTTATATCATATTTTCAACACTTTGTCTAAAGGTGAAGTGATTATATTTTTGGGAGACTACAGTAGTTTTACATATGTAAATATAGTCGTGTTTGCTTATGAAAAACAGAGATATGAATCGTTACTGAAAGTTTGGATCTTTACATCCAATTGGAAACTTAATGTGATGAACTCTGAATATATATTGCATATTATAAAGCACTACCATGGGGCTTTGCATTTTAGGGACCACACCAGAGAAGTCTCAGAATTCAACCATTTTATCTTGTCTTTAGACCCTTTGAACCCACAAGGGAATTTCTTTCTCCCTCTATGGTGGAGAATGATCTTTGTATGCAGTATTCTCAAACCAGGAGAGATCCTTCAAAAGGATGAAAAACCATGTACAGGAAAGGAAAATTTACAGAGTCTGCCAACTTACCTGTTTGAAACAAGCATGACAGGTGAAAGTTACAATATCTACAATGCTATTTATGCTGTGGCACATGCATTCCATGCAATGGCTGGACCAGGAGCACGACCAGCTATGATGAGACTTGGAAAGAAGCTCTTAGATGTCCACTCATGGCAGGTAATCTCTGTTTTTTAATCCAGTCCACAGTTCCTTAGAGCCAACATAGAGAGGAAGTTCCCCATGTGTAGAACATAGAATAATACAGTTGGAAGGGACCTCGGAGGTCTTCTAACCCAACTTCTTGCTCAACCAGGAGACCCCATATCATTTCAGACAAGTGGTTGTCCAGTCTCTTTTTGAAAGTCTCCAGTGATGGAACACTCATTCCATTGGTTGATTGCTCCCACTGTTAGGAAATGTCTCCTTACTTCCAGGTTCCTTCTCTCCTTGGTTAATTTCCAACCCTTGTTTCTTGTCTTGCCTTTTGGACCTTTGAAAAATAATCGGATCCCTTCATCTTTATAGGAACCTTTCAAGTATGGGAACACTGCTATCTTGTCACCCATAGTTCTTCTTTTCATTAGACTAGACATACCAAATTCCTGTAACCATTCTTCTTATGTCTTAGCCTCCAGTCCCCTAATCATTTTTGTTGCTCTTCTCTGGCCTCTTTCCAGAGTCTCAACATCTTTTTAATGTTGTGGTGACCAGAAGTGGATGCAGTATTCCAAGTGTGGCCTTACTAAGGTTTTGTAAAGCAGTATTAGAACTTCATGTGATTTTGATTCTATCCGTCTTTTAATACAGGCTAGGATTGCATTGACTTTTTTTGGCTGCTGCCACACAATGTTGTTGCCTCCATGTAGATGTAGTTCTGTTGAGGAGTACTTGTTGAACACAATTTGCCAGCCAGTAAAAGCCCACCTGGTGGTTGTGCTGTCTATCTCACATATTACTAGCTTGCCAAGAAATAGGATTTGCTCTGATTTATCAAATGCTTTATTGAAATCAAAGTATACTACATCTACAGCATTTAGCTGACCTACTAATTTGAATACTTTGTCAAAGAATGCAATAGAATTTGTTTGGCATGATCTCTTTGTTATGAACCCATGTTGGCTTCTGGTTATAACCTTGTCTGTTCTAGGTGTTTACAGGTTTGTTGCTTAATTATCTTTTCCAAGATCTTCTCAGGTATTGATGTCAGGCTGATTGGTCTGTAATTTCCAGGACCTGTTTCCCCCCTCCTTTTCTGAAAATGGGGACCTCATCAGTCTTTTCCAATCCTCAGGTAATGAGGACTGAGAGATCACCCCCTGGTGATCAAAGAACCTTGAAAGATGAGTTTCAACAGTTTTGAAGTCATGTCTGCCAGTTCCTTCAGAACTCTAAGATGTAGTTTAGAGCTGACAGGTGTTCTGTTACCTTATTTTGCATAGTTTAATTTGCATTTCTAATCTGTCTTTATGGTTCTGTTTTTGGTAAGGTGAGTAGTGTACAGCATCTGTCAGGTTACATTATTAAATCATTTTGTGTAAAGAGGAGGCAATAAATTAAGCAGTTTCTCTTTCTCCCTGTGCTCATTACATCTTTGCCATCTTCTCCCTTTAGCGGACCAATTGTTTCTTTACTTTTTTTTCTTATTTTTTCTGTGATGAAATAAACTTTTTAAATTATTTTTTTTGACATTTGTTGCAAGTCTTATTTTGTTCAAAGCCTTAGCTTTCCTAACTTCATCTTTGCTGGTTCAAGGTATTTTGGGTATTCTGCCTTAATTATGTCTCCCTCTTTCCATTTTTTTGTACTTGTCCTTTTTTTACTTCAGTCAGTCTGAGAGTTATTTGTGCAACCATGCTAGATTTTTCTTGGTTTTCTTTTTTAGTGGTATTTAAATAGATTGGGCTTTTATAACTGAAATTTTCAGAGTTTCCCGGGCTTTTTCAGTTGATTTGCCCTTTAAGACTTTCATCCATGGGATATTTCCCAAGCTCTCTCCGAGTTTGCTAAAATCAGCTCTTTTTAAGTCTAACACATTGATTTGATTATGTTGTGTTCGGTGGCCTATAGTATATGCCTATGACAATGTTATTCTTTTTTCCTTTTATGTTGACCCATAAGCATTCTAGAAGGATTTTTTCCTTAGTTGTGATGAAACAGAGAAAGTGATCTCTAAGATATAATGCATTTCCACCTCTCCTTTTGTTAGGTCTGTTTCTTTTGAATAGTTTGTATCCTTCCATCACTACATTCCAGTCATGAGTTTCATCCCACCAAGTACACCTCATGTACTAGTATTTCACTTTCACCCTGTTTTTCTTTCTTTCTTTCTTTTCTTCTTTTTCTTTCTTTCTTTCTTTCTTTCTTTCTTTCTTTCTTTCTTTCTTTCTTTCTTTCTGTCTGTCTGTCTGTCTGTCTGTCTGTCTTTCTTTCTTTCTTTCTTTCTTTCTTTCTTTCTTTCTTTCTTTCTTTCTTTCTTTCTTCTCTTTACTCCCTACATCCTTATATGATTGGATATCTAGTGGTTTTTGCTTGGAATTAAGTTATAAAGGTCATGAAAATCACTCTACTCCCCACTCAATTTTAGCCTAAAGGACTTGTGATAAAATGAACCAGTCATTTTCTATTTATATTCTTTCCCCTTCTTGTAAGGTGCAGTCCATCCCTTGCCAGAAGCCTTTCATGTAGGTAATGCAGACCATGGTCTCTGAAACCATTTTCTTGATGACACCAGTTTTAAGTTTTAAACCACTTCTAAAATTCTTAGCTCCCTCATTGGAGTTGGTCTTTTGTTGAAAGTATAGATGAAAACACAACTTGTGTTCCTGATTCCTTAACTTGCTTCCCTAGCTGTTATTGTTTTTAGATTCATTGTTGTATTATTGGTTCCCTGCATGTAGAAGAAGGAGAAGAATTGTGTAGTAATCCATGGGGTTGATTATTTCAGCAAGGTTCTCAGTGGTATCTTTATTTTTACTCCAGGGAGACAGCATTACCTGCCTAGATTGATAGTTTGGTCGGTGGACTATAGTTTCTTATTTTTTCTCTTCCCAAAGTATTTTAAGGGGAAAGTATCTCTTGAATTACTGATTAAATATGAGTATGGCCTTTTATCACTGCATCTCAAAGAAGATTAAAGCAGAACTATTTTTAAAAACAACAAAAACGCAGATTAAGTATAGTGTTTGATTCAATAGGGGTAGAAGGGGTAAGGAGAAATAAAACAAACCAATTGTACCTACGTTTCATGGATGTATGACCTTTCCAAAGGTTTTCAGAAGTATTCAAAGGTTGTGTGACTTTCATGGAGTGGCCATTGCATAGAGGGATCCAGAACAAGGTGACAATTTTGACAGATGCTTCAGCAGGTCAACTGAAGTCCTAGTAGACATATTTGCAGAACCACCTCCATTTCCTTCATGTTGTAGCCTAAATCCAGTTAGAGAAAGACACTTGACTGAATTCATTGTAACCCTGATTTATGTGACTGTGGCTTAGCATGCTGTGTGATCCCATCCCACGTGTTTTCTTTGCCATTTGTTGCACTGAACTGCTTGTTGTGTGAAACCAGCCTTGGTCAATTTAGCAACAGGACTCAATGTATTTGTATTTGTTAGTTTGTCAAACATGTACAAGATAGCAGGTATAAATATAAACATGGATATGAATGAAAGAAATGAATACAAATAAATGTGGTCTGAAATTCATGAAATTGTCTTTTTGTTCTGCATCAAAGCATAAAGAATGGACCTCTATGACCACTGAAGTCACAAATCAGGGCAGGCACTGTGAGGGAAACATTCTTAGAGGTGTGGAAAGTATTAGCAATTTCTGAAGGTTCCTTTTCATTCAGCTTCTTCCCTATTTGAGGAATATCCAGTTCAACAACAGTGCTGGGGATGAAATCTTCTTCTCAGAAAATGGAGTGGGTTCTTCTCGTTATGATCTTTTCAACTGGGTTCTCTTCCCCAATGAATCTTTTTTCCCTCTGAAAGTTGGACGAATAGATCCCGGTGCTCCTGCAGGACAAGGTTTCACCATTAACTCGGATGCAATTGTCTGGGCAAAAAAGGTGAGCTGGAAGGTAAAATAAATCCAGAAAAAGAATAATTCTCTTCTGGGGATTCAAAATATCTCCCTTAACGGAGAACGGGTTACGGAATCAAAACTTTAGCAACCATTTGATAGAAAAGCTATTTTGCTTGTAACATATTTGAGGTATGATTTGTGACAGATCAAAAAGGGTTGAGATCAGGAAGAAATTCTGGTTGAAACCCAGAATGCAGATGGAGCAGCCAAGAGTGATTTTCATGAATCAATCCCATTCAATTGGATCTCCATCACTATTTCCTTCAGAAAAGCTATAGCTCAATTCATGATCCTTCTTTTGCATGCCAAGTCCTAGTTCCAATCTCCGGAATCCATTGGTGGTTAAGAGCGGCACTAGCCTTAATCCCCCAGGAGCTTTTCCTGGTTTGTGCTACACTTGGATTAACAATTACCTTTGAACATATTCTAATAATGGAAAGAGAAATATAAAGGAATGGATAAGTGAAGCATTAATGAAGACATCTACAGTTTTTCTTTTTTTCTATTTTAGAAGGTGCCCTTTGCCAGGTGTGGCATGAAGAGGTGCCAAGCAGGAGAGAGAAGAATGGTTCCAGAGGGCGAGCTGGTTTGCTGCTACCAATGTGCCCCTTGCCCAGAAGGGACCATTTCTAATCAGACAGGTAGAGCAAACTTTCTGTGTAGATCTTCCAGGATCAAGGAAGCCATTCAGTAGAAAGAAATATCATTTTTTGGTCATTTTAGTAGATTAACATTCTTCAACACATTCATGCTTTTCAACAGAACCTCTGTTCAGGGAACAAAATTGGTCTTTTCCCATCGTCTGGCCACCTTTCCTGCTCCTCAGCAATTTAATGCAGGGTAGCTTCAGGGCACAATTCATGAGTTTCCTACTAGACTTTTTAGTCCTACTCTTACATCTAACTACATCCAGGAAAACCAGATACCAAACTTTTCATGAAGGAGTGCATGTGAGGTTGAACCTTTGATTTTCATTATTTAGGATGTTTTTTCTATCAGTCTCCCAGGAGGTAGACAAACCTGCTGGGGAAGAGGGAGAGCCATCTAACTCAGACTGCCTGCCCTTCCCAGCCAAATGAATGCACATCTGAGTTGATGCAAATTATGAAGTAGAGAACTTGAGCCAAAACCAATTCCAGTTCAGACGAACCAATTCCAAGAATAATCAATGTTGAAGAATGATTTGTTCTTTTTGATATTCCATGATATTGTAAAGTTCTCTTGATTTCAGATTCTGCAAGCTGTGATCCCTGCCCAGAAGACCAATATCCCAACATGGACAATGACCACTGCATTGCCAAGAAGATTCACTTCCTTGCCTATCAAGAGCCTTTGGGATATGCTTTAGCTTTGCTCACACTTTCTCTCTCCATGATCACATTGGCAGTTCTGGCAATTTTTCTTAAACATCATGATACACCAATTGTCAAGGCCAACAACCGAAATCTCACATACATCCTCCTGGTCTCCCTCCTGCTCTGCTTCCTCTGTTCCTTCCTCTTCATTGATCAGCCCCGGATGCTCACTTGCCTCTTCCGACAAATTACTTTTGCCATTCTCTTTTCCCTGGCAGTTTCCTCCGTGTTGGCAAAAACTGTCATGGTGATTCTGGCCTTCATGGCCACCAAGCCAGGGAACAGGGCAAGGAAATTCTTAGGAAAACCCCTGACCAACTCCATTGTTGTATCCTGTCCCCTGGTTCAAGCAGTTCTTTGTGCCACCTGGCTGGTAACCTCCCCTCCTTTTCCCAACTTGGACTTCCACGCCTTGACTGGAGAGATCATTTTGGAATGTCAGGAAGGTTCAGCTTCAATGTTTTATGCTGTCCTCTCCTACCTGGGTTTCCTGGCCCTCATCAGTTTCACTGTAGCCTTTCTGGCCAGAAAATTGCCTGATAGCTTTAATGAAGCCAAGTTCATTACATTTAGCATGCTAGTTTTTTGCAGTGTTTGGATCACCTTCCTCCCCACTTACCTAAGCACCAAAGGAAAGTCCATGGTAGCTGTAGAGATTTTCTCCATTTTGGTCTCTGGGTCTGGTCTCTTGGCTTGCATCTTTTTCCCCAAATGTTACATTATTCTACTTAGGCCCCATCTGAATTGCAGAGAGACTATAATGAGACACAAGAAAGTCTGATTTGTCCTGGGATTTGGAAATTTTACTTGGATTGGGGTATTTTGGCAGTTGTCCCTTGATATCAAAGATGTGTATATTAATCAATTAAACAAATTTGTTTAGCCACCCAACTCACACGCAGGTGACTCTGGGCAGCTGAAAAAATATTTTTTTTTAAATCCATCATATAATAAATCAATCATATAATAAATCCATAATATTAAAGAGAACCCATAACCCACCAATTTACAGCAGGGAAGTTTCCCACTTTAATCACAAAAGGACTGATTACTAATTTAAAAAACAGACAATGCAATTGTAGATTGCGAATATTTTCAAGTAGTGCAGAAATTAAGTCCGCACTAAAAAATTATAGCTTATATGAAAATGTTTAAATGTAAAACACTATTTCCCATGTTAGAAAATCAGTGGAGCTTGTTATGAGTTCTCTTTTAAGATGTATTTGATTAGATTATCCTAGTCTCAAAAGATCAGCAAAAGCATTGGACCCTGGACAGGTGGATGTTTATAAATTCCTATAAGCATTGGGGAGATGTCTCATTTTGATAAAAAAATATCTAAGGTGCAAGAGTGAAAGATTAAGTCTGTGAGTTCTTTCTATGTATATTTTCTTATATTTCTATCACTATTGAATAATCTATTACTATTCTTTCTATGCTAAAATATGTCTATTGCTAGTATATAATTGCTACAATACTACTGATATACAACAGTGCTTTCACTCAGGTCTGTCCTCTCTCTCAAAAGAGGAACTTTGGGGTCATTATATTACTGAGTTTTCCAAAAAATAAGACCCAACTGGAAAATAAGCCCTACCACGATTTTTCAGGATGCTTGTAATATAAGCCCTATCCTAAAAATAAGTCCCAGTTAAGATTGACAGCCAGATGGATGCATTGAGTACCGTATTTCCCTGAAAATAAGACCTAACTGGAAAAGAAGCCCTAATGCGTCTTTTGGAGCAAAAATTAATATAAGACCCAGCCTTACTTTTGGGGAAACACAGGTAATTATGGCACAGTGTACTAATTGTTCCTGGAAATTAGAGGCAAATGTGCTGATTGCTGCTAGACAAAGCAGATGCAAGCTAAGCATTATCAATAAACAATGATAAAGTCATAGGTTGATCTCAAAAAGGTTGGCTTAAGGTGGGCTTCCAGAGAAATATGTATAAAAACTGTACTGTTGAAGGAGCCCCTATGCACAGGTTCAATGGGAATGATCCCCCTGTGTATTTTCTCCTGTACAGAATAAACCTTTTTAAAATCTCAATCTCAGTGTGTGCTTCATTGGGAATTGCATGCTAGACAGAACCAGCTTTGTGGGACCACACTGAAAAACCACTGACCAACTCTATCACGGTTGATGGTATTCTTCCTCCACCAGCTGACAGCAAACAAATTCCCCAGCCTTTAACCAGTTGTTAGGCAACATGCCAGCAGAGTTTAAATTGGCCATACATCTCAAGTATCTCACCTCATGTCAGGTCCCAGTCAGGTCCCTACAGGGATGTTGGCATTTTGGTGGGAGGAAGGGGGGAGGAATGGAGTGGCTTGTATATGAAGTTTCTGTTTCCTCACAATGCTGTAGTGTGGGAGGGGTTTGATTAGCATTGGTTTAAACAGCTGGTTTTAAGTGAGAAGCTTCAGTTGTTGCCTTGATTTCTTGTTATCACAAACTTTCCAATAAAAGCTCCTTTTAGAACCAGTTGCAGTTTCAAGAGTCCTGCTTTCTTGGGAAGATTGGAGAGGCAAGACCTTACACCTCATGGAGAAATGGGCTGCTAATTTCATCTCTTACCATAGAAGAATAAATGTAAATTAGTTCTTCCACACAAACACAAAACATAAGCACACACAGAAGTCAAAGATGAAGCTAAAGTTACTTGAGGAAATTCAGGAATACATGATTTGGAGAATTCATTCAACATTTGAACTTATATTTTGTCTGTTGGGATCTATATCTTTATATCCACATTGCAAAGAGATAAATAATAAGGAATTTATGAAATGCTTTCCTGGATGAATTCCTTTCTAACTGGTTCTTTGTAAATGTAACTACGTTTCATTGGGGTTTATTATGTGAATCGGGATGATGGCTTCTCACCTACCAGTGCCAGGCAAACTATGTCAGTTTCATAAGGAGAAAGTAAGATTATCTTTGCCGCATTTGGAAGGAAAGAGGCAAGGCTGTTGGTGTGAGTTTTCCTTGATTATGGATTCTGTTCCTTGGGTCTTTAAGAGAGCAAAGACCACACCTGTAATGCAGGGAGATAAAAGAGAAAAGTTGAAGGCATGGGAATTGGTGGAAGAGATAAGGGACATTGAAATGTAAAACTAAAGAAGTGGGACTTTCATCTAACAGACAGAGAGAAAACCAAGACAAACCTATCAGATAAACTTTTCTGATCATTGTTGAAGAACCTTCCTATAGAATTTAAATTAACCTAATACCTTGAGAGATGTTTCTGCCAAGTTTTAAGCTCTATGGAAAGAAAGAGCTGGTGTCTAATTTCATCATCCACCATGTGGGTATCTATAAACCACTTATTCCATCCATGCATTGGTATCATTGCCCAGACTTCCTTCCTTCCCATAAACACTTATAATATCCAAACAACTATGGAAGGCACCAAAGTCCATTTGTGTGTAGATGTTCAGTTTCACATAACTCAAATCCCCAACTTCACCTTGATTGTCAAGTGCATATGATCAGTGGAATAACAATAGGAGACACAAACTCATTTTTCTCTATCTGGTATATTGCTCAGTAAATTGGAAAATTGATTTTCCATGCAATTATCAGAAGAACAGTAATTTCTAATGTATCCCCTATGGATTTTTACCCACAAACATATTCTGAGATAAAACTTGCTTTAAATTATATACTCAGAGTTCCCCTGTTGGTGGCAGAACATGTCACCTTGCCTTGTGTTGCAAAGAGCCAACATCAGGGTTGGGTGAGATTTAGCTAGCATTAGTTTCCTCTTTGGTCACAGACCATACATAGATGGGAAGAAGCACGGTTGGTATAAATTTGCCTTGGGAACATCCAGATGGCACAGACTATCTCTCTTGTGCTAAAGCTCTGCTGAGATTTCAAGGGCTCCCTGCAATTCAACTTCTGCACACACAAAAGACCCTTTTGATTTTTTGATCCAGAAGGAAAGTTGAGAAGAATGACTTGGCTGCCTCTCCTCCTGCTGTTGTTCTTCTGGCTCCTGCCTCCAATTTCTGCTAAGAGGATGCAAACTGGGTGTGTGTTGACATACACTTTACAGACTAAGAGAGACTTTTACAGGCCTGGTGATTTCATTATTGCTGTGAATTTTCCCCTGGGAACTACACATAAATTCTACTTCAAATCCTTTAAAAAAGACCCATCTTTATTTCTGGAGAATATTTTGTAAGTTTCAACCTAAAGGGGAAACATCTAAATAATTATTTGATTTGTTCAAGGACTCTTTTTGGAAATATTTGTTCTAGTGATGCTTGCAATGCCCTAGCATAGTTCATTTCTTTGTGCTTTTCTCAGTAAAGAACCAAACTCATAAAATATGGTAGAATTCTCAATGTTTCCAGAGCTCTTAATCAGGAAGCTATAAACCAGCAAAAAAACACCTTAGAAACTATGCTGGCCTAGTGAAGAAGTTGACTTACAATATTAATTTGGACAGAAACTCCTGATGCAAAACTCAAAGATGAGGTCAATCCATTTACAGTGTAGAGGAGTTGTAAAATATCCATCTGTTTTGGAATCAGGATTGCTCATCAATAAGGACCTTCAGGAAATATATGCTGTTGCCCCTTATTGTAGTCTTGTGCTCAACAATGGTTTCCAGACCTGAAGAGGCTGCTTCAAGAGGGAAACAAATTAATTACCGTAGTGTGGAAGAGAAGCAATTGGGAAGGATTACAGTCACTGAAGCAAAGTGAAGAAGGGAAGGATGATGGAGGGATATAAAATGATTTGTGATATGAATAAACAGGATTTTCTCCTGTTCTCCTGGAGGCCATTATTCAAGAAAAAGCCTTAACAATGAAACAATCCCAATGGAATTTGGGACTTCCTGCTACAAAGGACATTCTAAAAAAGACATGACAAAGTTCACCAGCACACACAAGCTTTCCTTAACATTTCCGAACAATTTTCTCACTGTAGAATCGTACCCAAGAATTACCAGCAGTTCATAGCCTTGGTGTTTGCAGTCACAGAGGTCAACACGGATCTGTTTCTCCTCCCCAACATCACCCTTGGCTTCCACATCTATAGCAATACTCAGACTGAGATGGAGATTTCTTCAAATAGCCTCTCCCTGCTTTCCACTCAAGGCCGAATGGTTCCAGGTTACAAATGTGACAGAAAGCACCCTCTGCTCTCTGTCATTGGAGATCTCAACCCCAGTTCCTCAAGGCAGATGGCTTCCATCTTCAGCATCTACAAAGTCCCACAGGTAAAAGGGGCTCTTTGGATAGAGTAACAACAAAGCACACAGAGAAGCCAAAGGTGGAAAACAAAGGTGTTGTGGGGGGGACATAGATTTAGATTGTTTGTGTCAAGATCTCTTTTTATAGAAGCCAAAACTGATATATAATGAGGTAATTTTGAAATGTGGTACTTGCCAAGAGGAAATCTTTCCTAATCTATTCTTCATAAAAGTAGTGTAGTTAGTATATTCTCTGTATTAATTTGACATTCCCTTGGCTTTTGACACATGTTCAACACCAGGCAAAATACATAACCTCTTCTTCCTAATATGTCATCCTTCTTCCTAAGAAGGTCAGATAATTAAGATTGCCACTCAAAGTGAGCCAGCCAAATAGGTGGGGCAATAATCTACATGATAGTCACCCTTAAAATTTACTCTATCAAGAATCTCACTTTCTCCAGCTAGGCATTGGCTTTGAATTCACTCAGGGAGATAGAAGAGTTTATCCTTCCTTCTTCCGGATTAACCCCAATGAATTTCCTCAGTATGTGGGTTTAGTCCAGCTGCTCCTGTATTTCCAGTGGAACTGGGTTGGGCTGCTGGTCCCTGAAGATGACAGTGGAGAACATTTCATCTCATCTCTGACACCAATGCTCAAGGAGAAGGAGATCTGCCTGGCCTTCACTGATAAGTTGAAATCAAATTTTCTTGCTACTCCAATGTTGAAAATACTGCATATTTTGGAGATTTGGTCTAAAGCTGAAGTGATTATTCTGTTTGGAGACCCCAATAGTATTACAAATGTACAAATAGCAATGGGTGTCCAGGAACATTTGAGAAAGACATTATTCTGGAAAGTTTGGGTCTTAACTTCTCATTGGAAACTTAGTGTGCTGAGGAGTCATGACATCTTGAAAGTAGTAAAGCCCTTCCATGGGGCTCTGCATTTTAGGCACCACACTGGGGATGTCTCCGAATTCAGTCATTTCCTCCTGTCTTTAGACCCCCTGAAGCCACAAGGGGATGTCTTTCTCCAGCTATGTTGGGAAAGGTTGTTTGGCTGCATGATGAACAATCCAGGCAGGATCCTTCCAAAGAGGGTAAAACCATGTACAGGAAAGGAGAATTTACAGAATCTACCTTCTTACATTTTTGAAACAAGCATGGAAGGTGAGAGTTACAACATCTACAATGCCATTTATGCTGTGGCACACGCATTACACACTATATATGGATCTGGAGCAAAACCAGCCAGGATGAGGCTTGGAAAGAGGATCTCAAATATTCAGCCATGGCAGGTAATCTCGGTCTTTTTATTTGATCCACAGATCAGATTAATGGTAGGTAGTTGTCTAGGTAAAAACAATGCATTTCTTGTTTTACTGATTAAATATCTATATGTATCTAAGATAGCATTTATTGAAAACTGTCATTTGAATTAAGTGAGAGGTATTTGTTGAAAAGGGACGGATGGAGGAAAAAGAGAATTAAACCCATCTGATTGCTCCTAAGAACAAAGATCTTCCTAGAAGTCCCTGGAAGGACATCAATGGTTGCCAGAGAGTATGCCATTTCTTGTACTGCTTTGTTTGTTGGGTAAAGCTTCTGTCAACCTCAGCATATGCAGAAGAGCCCAACATGGTCCTAATCTGAGTGCATTTGTGGAAGATGCTTCAACAGGTCAGTTGAAGTCCTAGTCAGCATTGTAGAACCTCCTGGTTTTCTCTCAGTAGAATCCAATCTGTAAAAAGACACTCAATTCATATTAATGTTGGTTTAGGTTATTGTGGGCTTAGAATGTTTTTTTGAGTCCACTCCATTTTTTTTGTATGCTATTTTCTTAATATGCCCTTTCTTGTCCTGCTTTGTTTATTGTGTTAAGTCTCTTCAACCTCAGCATATGCAGAAGAATTCAATGTAGTCCTAAAGGGTTCCTGATCTGAAATGCATCAGACTTTTCAACATCAAAGACTAAATCATTTTTCTCTAGATAGTGAAATGACACACCAGGGCAGGGGAAACCTTCTACATGGCCCCCACTTGATCAGATCTACTTCTTCATTCTGTTCTCTTTGACCATCAGCTAGAGAAAGTCAGTGGAATTGTACAATGTTATGATAGAAAGTATTTACCAAATAAAGAAGACCATTATAATTCAGGGTTGAAACGAAGGGTCCTTGGTGCTCTTTGAGTTTGGTAGTTTTCTTGTAGACATTTCATGATCCAACTAGGTAGCATCATCAGTGCTAGAAGGGGATGATATCACTGAAGGTTACCTAGTTTAGGTCATAAAATGTCTGCAAGAAAACAACCAGGCTCAGAGAACACCAAGGATCCCTCAGAAATTATTGAATCATTCCTAAAATGCATTTGTCATTTACAAAACTAGGAGTCCAAATAAAATTAAAAATGAAACTTGCCAAGTATCTACTACACAATGTAAGTTGGAACATGGCATTAAAATGTTTGTAAGTAGTTATCATTCTTGAAAGACTGGAATTGAAGAAGCCATGATACAAATATCCAACGATAAAGAGAATGTGGGGATGCAATTGAATATTTGATGTTCTTTCTGATTGTTAAGATCTCCATCAAGGGAATTCATTTAGCTTCTAGGAAATAGACCAGACTTCTAGGTTGATGGCCATCACATTATGACAGAAATCAGGATGTGTTAACTGTGGTGTTCAACCAATTGCTGTATTTTTTGGAGTATAAGACACACCTTTTTCCCTCAAAAAAGAGGCCGAAAAACTTGGTGCATCTTATACACCAAATACAGCATTTTTTGCCTCCCCCTTCACCAAAATGGCCATGCTTAGCCTTATGGAGGCTTTCAGAGAACTCCTGGGGGCTGGAGAGGGTAGAAATGAGTGAAAAAATGGGTGTTTTTGCCCCCCAGCCCCCAGCAGCACTCTATAAGCCTCCATAAGGCTATGCATGCAATTTTTTGACAAAACAACGCGCCCATTTTTGCAAAAAAGTGGCTCTTTTTGCTTGTTTTTGCTCTCACCAGGAGCACTCTGCAAGCCCCCACAAGGCTATTCATGCCTTTTATTTGAAAAAAAACCGAGCCCATTTTCACGAAAAATGGGCTGTTTTGGGAAGATTTGCAGAGTGAAAAAACTTTTTTTTCCCTTTCGGAAAGCTTTTTAACAGATTGATGAGAATTACATTGATTAAGTGCTGTGCTAGCAGAAACACCTTACCTATCTACTGTATTTCTCTCTATATATATTTCTCTCTCTCTATCCCTCTAAATACCTATCTACCCACACACACACTCTTTCTCTACCTACCTACCTACCTACCTACCTACCTACCTACCTACCTACCTACCTACCTACCTACCTACCTACCTACTGTATTTCTCTATCTCTCTCTATTTCTCTGTCTCTATCTATCCTTTTATCTACCTACCTATCTACCTACCTACTCTCTCTCCCTCCCTCCCTATCTACTGTATTTCTCTCTCTATTTCTCTCTCTCTATCCCTCTACCTAACTACCTACCCACTCTCTCTCTCACTCTCTCTCTGCCTACTAATCTACCTACCTACCTACCTACCTACCTACCATATTTCTCTCTCTCTCTCTCTCTCTCTCTCTCTCTCTCTCTCTCTCTCTCTCTCTCTCTCTCTCTCTCTCTCTCTCTCTATCTATCTATCTATCTATCTATCTATCTATATCTTTTTATCTACCTACCTACCTACCTACCTACCTATCTTTCTACCTTTCTACCTTTCTACTTACCTACCTACCTACCTAACTACTCTCTCTCTCCCTCCCTATCTACTGTACTTCTCTCTCTCTCTCTTTCTCAATATCCCTCTATCTACCAACCTACCTATTATCTTTCTCTCTGTCTCCCTCCCTTCTCTCTCTCTATCTCTTTCTATTTCCGACTCTCTATCCCTCTACCTATCTACCTACACACACATTCTCTCTTTCCCTACCTACTGTATTTCTCTATCTCTCTCTATTTTTCTCTCTATATATCCCTTTCTCAACCTACCTACCTAACTACTATCTTTCTCTCCCTACCTACCTACCTACTGTATTTCTCTCTCTTTCTCTCCCTCTCTATCCCTCTATCTACCTACCTACTTTTTAAAATTTGCCTCTTCAAAATCTTGGTGCGGCTTATACTCCAAAAAATATGGTAATCCGGTGGTTTTTTTTCTTTCAGATTCTTCCTCATCTGAGGAACATCCAGTTCAACAACAGTGCTGGAGAGGAAGTCTCCTTCTCAGAAAGTGGATTGGTTTCTTCTGGTTATGACCTTCTCAACTGGCTTTTCCTCCCCAATCAATCTTTTATCCCCATAAAAGTTGGGCAAATGGATTCCATGGGTTCCCCAGGACAAGATTTCACCATTAACTCCAATGCAATCATCTGGGCCACAAAGGTGAGATGGAAGGAAATGTTATAGATTCAGCAAAGGATTCATTCACTGCAGAGGATGCATAAAATCTTTTTATCTGGGAAACAGTTAGATTCAGGAATTTCATGAAAAACCTGCTTTTGCGTATAACACATTTCAGATTTGACTTCTGAAAAGTCCAAGATGGGGTAAGATTGAGAGGAATTCCTGCTTGAAACCCAGGACGTCATTAAAGCAGGCAAGAATGATTTCCATGGACCGTTCCCATTCAGTTGGATCCTCATAATTCTTTCTTTTAGAAAAGCTCCATGTCACAAGCCTTCCTTTACATTTTGAGGTCCCAGGTCCAATCTCCAGCATCCATTGGAGGGTCAGGATTGCATTGGCCTGACTCCCCCTGGAGCTTATCCTGGTTTCTGGGAAACCATTTCTTTTGAAGAGGTTCTAAAGATGGGAAAAGCAATGTACAAATGAATAAATGAAGAATATTCATTCCTGAGTATCTCTCTGCTACAGTCTCTCTCTTCTCTTTTTTAGAAAGTGCCCTTTGCCAGGTGTGGCATGAAGAGGTGCCAGGCAGGAGAGAGGAGAAGAGTTCCAGAGGGAGAGCAGGTTTGCTGCTACCAATGTGATCCTTGTCCAGAAGGGACCATTTCTAATCAGACAGGTAGACACCCTTTAGATGTAGATCTTCCAGGATCAAGGAAACCATTAACTGGAAAAAAATGTTGATTTTTGGCATCAGTTTTTGTAGTATTTATATGCTTCAGTATAGTCATACCTTTCAGCAGACCATCTGAATTCATGAATCTAAACTGTACTATCCCACAGGTCACTTTTCTTGCTCCTCAGAAATTTAATACAGGTTGCTGTCGGGTTCCAAATAATACATTCATATCAAGCAAAACTCCGAGGCAGGTAGATTCCTCAAAGAATAGTGTCAGGCCTGCAGCCATAATTTCTTCTGGATCTCAGGCCTGCCACACTTTCTATTATTCTACCATGCATTTTCTATTGTGGGAAAATGGGAGGGGGCATTGTACAGAGTTAGATGATATGTAGCCATAACAACATTCTTTCTAGAAAGCCAAGGTCATCCTTTGTCTTTGCACCTCTGCACCTGACAGGAACTGGATGTGTGGAAGGTGACAGAATGGCAGTGGAAGATTCAACCATGTGATGGACTTGTGGGTGTGGGAGCAAGATCTTGAACTTTCAACCAGGTGGGGAAAACCGGGAAACCTTCAGATTCAGGTTTTCCCAGATGTGCTAACGTGGCTCTCTTAATAAATTGGAACTTTGAGCAACACTTTGCCTTGGACTCTGATTTACTTTTGGATGCTGTTTGGAACCCTGACAAGTAGCTTTATTGGATATATCCAATATTGGCACAGAACTGGTGAAAACCTACTCTGAAGGTTCCCATGGTTTTCACCTAATTAAAAGTAAAAGTTTGTCACTTTCTCAAAACAATCAGTCACATGGTCCAATCACAATGCTGTCTGGTTGCCTGGTAACATCACTCCACCTTCCTCTGACCATGTGTGAGAATGTCCTTTGTTCCCAAGAGAAAGTATTTTGTTTTGTCTACAAAATCGCAGCTATCTAAAATTCCCCCACCCTATCCCTCACCTCCAGTGTGGCAACACTGAAGCAGTCAAAAATGGCTTTAATTTTTATTAAGGACCTGCTTCTTCTATCAAAACACTCGATCTCCCAGGAAATTTGGATTATGGATTTCCTTTCTGGCAGCTCTTTGAGGGTCAGATTAGGTAATCTTATCTCCTCAGCTCTTATTCTTTACATTAGTACACCACAGTGTTGTGTGTTGAGTCCTTTATATTCTTTATGCATATGACTGCATTCCCATTCATGCCAGTAATACTATTATTAAATTTGCAGATGATACCTCAGTGTTGGGACCCATCTCTGGGAGGAAGGGGGATGAATCTGCTTATTGAGATGAGGTGGACCAGTTGCTTTCGTAGTGTGGAGACAATAACTTGGTCCTTAACACCAATAAGACTAAGGAGTTTGTAGTGGACTACAGAAGGAATAGATCAGACATCCAGCCCTTGCTTATCAATGGAGACCGAGTGGAGCAAGTGGCCAGTTTTAAGTTTCTGGGTTTTATCATAAAAGAGGACCTAACCTGGGGTGTTCACATTGCAGCACTGGTCAAAAGGGCCCAGCAGAGATTATACTACCTGAGACTTCTCAGGAAACAACAACTAAATGAAAAACTGCTGGTGACCTTCTACCGCTGTGCCATAAAGAGTATTTCAATGGTTGTGTATGGTTTGCCAATTGCATAGTGGCAGATAGGAAGCACCCGAAGTGGTATTCAGCTGGTTCGGACCTGTTCTACCTGATCTGGTAGCAGAAATCATGGGTGGGCCTGTCCAACCACCCCGGCTCTATGCCATCCTATTTAGGCACATTTTTGAGATCGGGTGCATGCGCGGAAGGTGTATTCGTGAACAAAGCGCATGCACAGAAGGCTGGGCATATGCACAGAGGTCACAAGCATGTGGTTTAGCAGTAGTAATGAAATGTGTAACCAACTACTGGACAGCACTCCAGAAGGTTAACATCATTGCCCTCTCAACCTCCTTTGAACAGCTTTATAGCTCCTGCTGCCTTAAGGAAGTTCAAACATTCTTAAAGATCCGTCTCATCCTGGGCACCGTTTTTTTGAACGATTACCATCTGGCAGATGGTACAGGATAATAGAAACAAGAACGAATAGACTGAAGAACAGCTTCTATCCCAGTGCAGTAACAATGTTGAATTCTACTATACAGTGCAATATTAATGCAATATCAGAGGTTTTCAATTCAATTGTATAAAATGTGAAGGGTGTGTGATTTTGTTTTATTTTTTAATGTATCATGTACACTGAAGATGGCATTCAATCTCATTGTATGAGATGCAATGACAATAAAGTAAACTAAACTAAATTCAGAGACGTGTCAGAGACAGAGCAGATGTATCTACCTACAGTATGTCTTCTAACCCTTCCCTGCAAAATGGTTTGAATGGGTGAATTTGAAGTATAAAGCAGAGAACAGATCCATTTTTCTGGCTAACCCATTCCCAGCATTGTCAGTATAGATAGATGATTTGCCCTTGTTAATTCACTATAAAGTATACACTGAATCTTGATTTCAGACGCAGCTTGTTGTAGCCCCTGCCCCAGAAACCAATATCCCAACAAGGACAAGGACTACTGCATTGCCAAGAAGATCCACTTCCTTTCCTATCAAGACACCCTGGGATACACTTTAGCATCTCTTGCTCTTTTTCTCTCTGTGACCACCTCTACAGTTCTGGTGATTTTCTGTAAGAATCACAACACACCAATTGTCAAGGCCAACAACAGAGATCTTACCTACGTCCTCCTGGTCTCCCTCCTGCTCTGCTTCCTCTGCTCCTTCCTCTTCATTGGTCGACCTGGGAAGCTCACCTGCCTCTTCCGACAAACTGGCTTTGCCGTTCTCTTTGCCCTTGCAGTTTCCTCTGTGTTGGCAAAAACTATCATGGTGGTTCTAGCCTTCATGGCCACTAAGCCAGGGAACAGGACAAGGAAACTCTTAGGCAAACCACTGACCAACTCCATTGTCATAGCCTGTCCCCTGATCCAGGCAATTCTTTGTGCAACCTGGTTGGCCACCTCTCCCCCATTTCTCAGTGTGGACTTCCACTCCTTGATAGGAGAGGCCATCTTGGAATGTAATGAAGGCTCAGTTTCAATGTTTTACGCTGCCCTCTCTTACTTGGGTTTCCTGTCCCTCATCAGTTTCACAGTGGCATTTCTAGCTAGGAAATTGCCTGACAGCTTTAACGAAGCCAAGTTCATTACTTTTAGCATGCTGGTCTTTTGCAGCGTTTGGATCACCTTCCTCCCCACCTACCTGAGCACCAAAGGGAGGTCCATGGTGGCCGTGGAGATCTTCTCCATCTTAGCCTCTGGGGCTGGTCTCTTGGCTTGCATCTTTTTCCCCAAATGCTACATTATCCTATTTAAGCCTAATCTGAATTGTAGAGAGAATATAATGAGGCACAAGAATATCTGATCATACTATTTATTTATGAAACATAGTTATATTACCACTCAAGTTACACATAAGTGAGTCCAGCTGGATTACAATGTTAAAAATCACAGCATAAAATCCCATTAAATTGCCCTATTGCACCCACATTTATTCAAAGATTTTGACTGGATAAATTGATTTTGATCCTCTTTTTTTCTGCAGAATCCAATCTCTTTTTTTAATGTTGTTTTTTTTGGTTTGTGTTTTTTATTTCTGTCCTGTCGAAGGCTTTAATTTTCTTTGTTTTTTTTCTGCTTCTTTGCTCCTCCTTCACTCTTCTCCTCTTCCAACTCTTGGCTGCATCTGAGGGAAATTACCAGAAGGACTCAAAGGTGCCTTTTCAATAGGCAACTGTACTTTCTGCTTTTTCTTTGAAGACATTTTGCTTCTCATCCAAGATACAACTCTGACTGGATGGTGGGAAATGGAAGTATTTCATTCCCCACCCTCCAGTTCCATTCAAATCCTTCCATTTCCCAACATCCAGCCAGAGCTGAAGAAGCTTCTTGGATGAAAAGCAAAATGCCTTCAAAGAAAAACCAGAAAGTCCAGTTGCCTCTTGAAAAAGCACCTGTGGGACAACCATGACTTGGATGACTGAAAATCTCCGTAGACATTTACTGGAAGGAATTTTCCCTCCTGCAAGTTCTGAAGGGAAGCAAACAACATCAAATGAAGTACTAATACCACTCGAAAAAGCCTTAGTAAGACCACATCCAGAATCCTGCATCCAATTTTGGTTACCACACTATAAAAAAGTTGTTGAGACACTAGAAAAAGTGCAGAGAAGAGCAACCAACCAAACAGCAGCCAGGGGTGGGACCTCTCTCTCTCTCAGTCAACGCTGATTTTTATCTGTCCCATAGAGATGAATAAACCCAGCAAAATGCAGTGTCACCCACTCCCTGTCAGTGTTCCAAATATCATCCAGAATTAAATCGGAATTCAAGGCATAGCTTTCATCAAAGTTCCAATTTAATCAGACACATGTTGGTACAAACTGGGGAAACCCGAATCTGAAAGCTTCCAGGTTTTCCCCACCCAGTTGAAAGTTCAAGATCTTGCCCCCCACACCCACAAGTCCATCACATGGTCCAATGTTCCTCTGCCATGCTGCCATTTCCACCCATCTACTTCCTGTCAGGTGCAGAGGTGCGGAGACAAAAGATGGCCTTGGGCTTCTGGAAATGAATGTTTTATTATGACAATGACATATTCTTCTCCTTACTATTCCCCCTCCCTATTCCCCATTAATGAAACAGCATAGAAAAATAATAGAAAGTGTGGCAGGCCAAAGATCCTGGAAGGAATATGATTGCAGGCTTGACACTCCCACTCCATGGACCATTAGAGAAGGATACCATGGTAAATGATATCAAAGACAACTAAGAGGTCAAGTTGAGGCAAAAGGGATGCATGACTCTTACCAAACTTGCCAAACCAAATATAATATTCTGCCTTTTTAAATATTTCTCAAAATATTTCATTCTTCTGGAGTAGGGGGCTTCCCTCAATTTCATACCCTGACTGAATGGTGCCTAGACGGATTGATTCATCCAGGGCTCTTTCAAGATAATCCTTCTGTCAGGCATGCAGCCATCTTTTCTTCTGGATCTTTGGCTTGCCACACTTTCTATTAGTCTACTATGCATTTTCTATTGTGGGAAAATGGGAGAGGTGATTGTAAGGAGTGAGATACTATGTAGCCATAACAAAATTCTTTCTAGAAAGCCAAGGTCATCCTATGTCTCTGCACCTCTGCACCTGACCAGAACTGGATGGGTGGAACTGCCAGCCTGCCATTGGGAGATTGGACCCTGTGATGGACTTGTGGGTATGGGGGCAAAATCTTGAACTTTCAACTAGGTGGAGAAAAACTGGAAGCTTTCAGATTTGGGTTTTCCCAGATATGCCAACTCAGCTCTCTTAATTAATTGGAACTTTGAGCAATACTTTGCCTTGGACTCTGATTTACTTTTGGATGCTCTTTGGAACGCTGATGCCTTCTTTCAAGGATGAATATATGCTGCTCCAGTTTCACTACTGGGTCTGATCCCAATCACGGCAGATTGCCTGCCTCTACTCTTGCCATTGCTCTTGCCTCTGTTTTCTCTATGTCTCATGAAAATTCAGTCTCTACAAAGTTCAAGATGAGGCTGTTTAACAAACTGAAGGTTTTCAAAGGCCTTCCTGGCCATGGATATAATCTGCTCCTTGAGCAGGATATGCGAATCCAGGAAGACCCCCCCCCCTTCATAGATACAGTGCAATGATGCATGAGATCAAATAGGGAATTTCCCAAAACAGAGAAGACCAATAATTCACAACTGCTTGATTTGTGTCAAGACACCCTAGGATATATTTTATTTTTTCTTGCTCTCTTTTTCTTTGTGATCACTTCTGTAGTCCTGGTGGTTATCTCTCACTCTTTCTCTTTCCATGATCACATTGGCAGTCCTAGCAGTTTTCATTAAGCATCGTGACACACCAATTGTGAAAGCCAACAACCAAGATCTCACCTACATCCTCCTGATCTCCCTCTTGCTCTGCTTCCTTTGCTCCTTTCTTTTCATTGGTCAACCTGGGAAGGTCACTTGTCTCTTCCGAAAAACTGCCTTTGCCATTCTGTTTTCTCTTGCAGTTTCCTCTGTGTTGGCAAAAACTGTCATGGTTGTTCTGGCCTTCATGGCCACCAAGCCAGGGAACAAGGAAAGGCAACTCTTAGGAAAACCACTGACTAACTCCATTGTGTTAGTCTGTCCTCTGATCCAAGCAATTTTTTGTGTCACCTGGCTGATAATCTCTTCCCCATTTCCCAACTTGGACTTCCATTCCTTGGTAGGAGAGACCTTATTGAAATGTAATGAAGGTTCAGCATTAATGTTTTATACTGTACTGGCATATTTGGGTTTCCAGGCTCTTGTGAGTTTCACAGTGGCCTTTATGCCAAGGAAATTGCCCGATAGCTTTAATGAAGCCAAGTTTATAACTTTCAGCATGCTGAACTTTTGCAGTGTTTTGATCAGCTTCCTCCTCACCTCTTCCCATGGTGGCCGTGGAGATCATTTCCATCTTGGCCTCTGGGGCTGGTCTTTTGGTTTGCATCTTTTTCCCCAAAGGCTTCATTATCCTACTGAGGCCTGTAGAGAAAATATGATAAGGAACAAAAGTCTCTAACTGATTCACGCATGGGACACATTTACATTTATTTTTGAGGTACATTTAGTATCCTATGACTTTTCTAAAACATGCTAACCATGAAACAGGAACACGTCCATCAAATAATGACTTATCAACCGCTATAACTGGTTACAAAAGAGTTGACTGCTTGAGGTGCACAGATATAGAGATTGAATGAAGTAAATAAATAAATAAACCTGCTATCAAAAGTAATAATGCAGGCATTTTCATCGCATGCCTTCCAGTTGTCTACATTGAGGCCCAGTTCCTTATGTAGAAAGAAAGCTTTCTGTTTAAGATAAGTTCATTATTTCAAAAAGTATATTTTTCAATTTTATTCCTTTTAATGAGCTATTCTAGCTTTTTAAAAAGTTAGGTGCCATATCACCTCCTTCTTTAGCTAACAAATAATCTAAAGCTAAGCGGTTTTGATATACTGCAGTTCTTATCTTATCTGTAGCAGCGGATAATACATTAAGGGCTTTATCAATACGTTGGCCAGCTAAATCTAATACTGCTTGAAGGCGAATAATTCTATTTAGCATATAAATGGGCGTACGATACCCATAAGACCCATCCTCTGCCCACGTAGCCCTGCCGTATGTACATACAATTCTCTCTGAACTCCAAACATCACAGTCTTCAAAAGCTGCCAAATCCTTACAAAGGAAATTGGAAAAGACTGTATCAAATTCTCGTTTCCTTCTAGTTTGGAGACCAACCTTCTCATACAATGGGACCCCTAACACTTGGCGGGCTTTCATGGGCAATAAAAAGAATGAGGGTTTAATCCATCCTAAAATACACGAACCAGAACAATTTCTAGGCAAAGTTTCATAAGCCAACTTTCCACAAATCCAGTACATAGCTTCAGGTGCTTTCCACATATTATCTATAGAAGAAGAATTTAAGTAGCTCAAATAGGTCATATCAAAACGTGGGGGTTGAGTACTATTAGCTGGTGAAGACCAGATATTATAGTCAGGATTCCATGATCCCAGACAAATCAAATTTCCAACATGAATAGATCCATTCCTAACAAAACAATTCCTC
Source organism: Thamnophis sirtalis (assembly GCF_051295495.1). Lineage (NCBI taxonomy): Eukaryota > Metazoa > Chordata > Lepidosauria > Squamata > Natricidae > Thamnophis > Thamnophis sirtalis. The sequence goes on along the minus strand of NW_028261381.1, from coordinate 179,403,269 downwards.
CCTACCAGGTTAGTGGACAAAGTCCATACAATTCCAGTAAAGTCTTTCCTTGTCGTGATATTGCCAGCATAAGAGAGATTGTTATATACTGCTGGATCAGCTTCCATGGCTTCCCATGGCCACTGCTCTCCCATATTAGTTCCCCCACAAACAAAGCAATTTTTAACAGTCAAGGTCTTAGCCACCTGTTCAGCCATTTCTATAAACAAATTGTTTGCCTTGGTACTTATTGGTAATGGATCCTCTAATTTTCGTAGGGTATCGTACACAGACCATCCGAGGGATTTTACTTCTCCATCCTTAATTCTCTCAACCTTAATAGTTAGGTATGTCGATGGATCCGACCCTTGTCCGTCTATCCCAAAGCCATACGTCACCATAGGTGGGGTGTTGCGGGACATTTCTAATTGTATCATATTTCCAATACCCCTACGGAAGGAAGTTATGTAGGGACATCCCTTATAACCACCTCCTGTATAATCACAAACACATTTCCATCCAGAACACTGTGTGGTGCCTCCACAAGGAGCCCAAGCATTAGGATTACCATGGGCCCAACTAAGCGTGGTTTCACACAGGTACTTATGACTAGCTTTATAAGTATTAATCCAAGTTTGATCTCCACAAGGTACTCCATTGCCCCTCTTAGTGGCAGTACATGCATCGAACATCAAAATCAGGGGTTGTCTTCCCTGCTGCAACTGTACAGGGAAGTAAGTACAGTTAAGGAAGTACAGCTTGCCCTCTCCAGCGGGATTATTCCTAATACCCACCTTGGGCAGGCCTGTCCATAGGGTCACGTTGAGGCGAACTGGAGTGTTGGGGTTATAACATACAGTTTTTCCCTGTAGAGTACACAAACTGTACATAGTTTCATTATGAAGCCAATTTATTTTAGTAGGCTTACATCCCTGGGGTGACTGTGTATGATACACCAACGTATTAATAGTCCGAATTCCTATTTTAGCCTTTGTAATACAAGGCAAACAATCTTCCAACCCACCTTTGGCTGTTGTAGCTAGGGTCCTCTTATTTCTAATTCTTTTAGGTTTTTTTCTTATAGTCACTCCAAACTCAATTGGGCGCATTTGGACCATGCATGCTCCCTGCCATCCAGATTTTAACTGTGAAGGGGAGGTAATACGAGTCCAGCCCCAATAATGGGGTGCTCCACAATCAAGAATTAGAGGTGGTTCACCCCCCCTTTTGCCGGGCTCTAGTACACATTCCCTTTCGCATCAAATATCCCACATATGGACATACATCTGGATTAGAAAAACCTCGAGACTGACAGGGAATCCTGGCAACCTTGTCAAACATATCTGGGGTCTTACAAGGGTGTGGTAGGACTCCATTCCAACAACTCGGGGTAAACACAATGGGGGTTGTCCCCTCCCACTCCCTAGATCCGACATCATAAGACCTTACAATATGGGGTTTATCTTCTGGATTACTCCACAATCCCAAGTTACCTACATAAACAAGATTACATTTGATCCCTGCACTGTATAAGCATATCCCTAACATGACTGTAAAACAGGCGGGCTGTATACCTCCGTTCATCCTGGTCACACACGTCCTGACCTTTCAGATCCTGTAATGCAAGCAGAACTGTAGGGGTTAATTTAAGAGTATAGGAGGGGAGACCAGATGTAAGGTGAATCAAATAGGGCTCCAACACCTCTTCTATAAGAACTATATCACACTTAATAACACAATAACTGTGGTGAACACAATCAATACAATGTGCACAACAACAACATCCACATCTACAAGTACAAAACCAACACATATAATTAGTAATAAAAAATAATAAGAGCAAAGGATAATAAAAGTTTATTATACTGGTCCAATATTCTTCACCCGTGCGTAAAAAGTCAGCTTCCGGAGTGACTTAGCAAGGGTTCTCCACCGCCGACCTCTGGAAAATTCGCCGAAGCCCTAAGAGAGGAAGCTGTGCCGGCTCTCCGTCCTCCCTTCCAGGTGCAGGATTGGCTTGGATCTCTCCTAAATTGTCTGTCCGCAACTGACCATCAGCGAATGGGAAACCAGCAAATGACCACCAGTCAACTGCTCTCACAGTTCCGTCAATCGACTGCTGGACCGTCGGGTTGGCGTACTTCAAAATACAAATAACGCACACAATGCAGGCAACAATCACAATACCTATAGCAATACAACAAAGGATATAATTGGACTTCACCGACGAATCAGTTTCAGCTTCAATGGTTGGTCGCTGGGATGTATGGTCCATTGTTTGTCAGCGGCCCTCTTTACACGAGTCCAATGTATCCAGGTTTTAGATTCCGCAATCTTAACAGCAAGTGGAGATGTCATAATTATCACAAATGGTCCCTTCCACCTCCCTTCCAATTGTTCCTTTTTCCAATGCTTCACCCAGACCCGGTCCCCTGGCTTAAAAGCATGACACTTAGTTACCAATCTGGGAGGGGTCTGTTCTAGAACATAATTTCTCAATTTCTCAACCTGTTTATTTAACTCCTGCACCATTTCCATGGCCCATACTCCCCCCTTATGTCCCAAATCGGGCCATCCAGCCAAATTACGTCGTAATAACGTCGGAGGCCGACCAAACATCAACTCATATGGCGAGAGTTTATGTTGCCGCCTGGGGGCACTCCGAACTGCATACAATGCAAGGGGTAGAGCATCGGGCCACTTCAAATGTGTTTCAGCGCAAATCTTAGTAATTTTCTCTTTTAAAGTCCGATTCATCCTTTCCACTGGAGAACCAGATTGCGGGTGGAAAGAAGAATGGAATCTCTACTTTACCCCTATAGCTTGTGCAATGGCTTGATTAATGTGGTGGACAAACTCCGGGCCATTGTCCGATGAAATAAAGGAGGGGTTACCAAATCGGGGAATGATCTCTTTAAGTAAAAACTTCGCTACTTCCTGCGCCTTTTTCATCCTAGTAGGAAAAGCCTCCGGCCACCCCGTATATAAATCCACAATAACTAACATAGCCTTGTAAAACCCACTCCGAGGCATATCAGTAAAGTCAATCATAACTGTGTCCATAGGGTAGTAAGCAATAGGTATAGTTCCCGGTGGGAGGGAAGGACCTTGCCTAGGGTTAACCTTAGCACAAGTTTCACATGAAGACGCCACTTTTACTGCTATCCCTGCTAACCCATCTATATAATAATCTCTCATAAGAGCGGATTCCAAAGCCGTCTTCCCCATATGAGTGGTATCATGAGTGGAACGAACCAATTGCCAAGCCACCGAAGAAGGCACATATATTCTTCCATCCGGAAGAACATACCAGCCCTTATCAATAACCGCCATCAAATCATTAACTGCCTTATCGCATTCAGACAAGGAATAAGAGGGCTGGATATCTACTGGTATAACCCCTAAATCTAAGGAGACATTGATAAACAAGTCTGGCAAGGGATCATTACGCAATGCTGCAGCCCGTGCTTCAGTGTCCGCTGCCCTGTTCCCTAGAACGACTCTATCATCACCTCGTTGATGACCTCTACAATGCATAACAGCCACCTTTTTCGGTTTTTGGACGGCATCTATTAATCTTTGAATCAAATAACTATGCTGTATATATTTGCCTGCTGAATCCCTAAAGCCTCTCTCCTTGTAGACAGCGCCATGAGCATGCAAGGTTAAAAAAGCATATTTACTATCAGTCCACATGTTCAAACTTTCACCTTCGGCCCGTTCCAATGCCCGAATAAGAGCCCACAATTCTGCCACTTGTGCACTTTTTCCTGCTCCCAACGGCCCACTTTCAATGACTTTCTCATCATCAACAATGGCATAGCCTGCAACCCTCATCCCCTGGTGGATATAACTAGATCCATCAGTATACCAGTTATAATCCACTCGGGGTAAAGGTATGTCAGTCAAATCGGGGCGTGTGGAATAAACAGTTTCCAACACCTGTACACAATCATGTTCCACCTCTGTCTCTGTAGGCAAAAGTGTGGCCGGACTTAAAGAGGTAGAAACCACTAAATGAACATGAGGATTCTCAATCATCATAGCTTGGTATTTGATAATTCGTTGACTACTAATCCATAAATGACCTTTTTGATCGAGAATTGCTTGAACAGCGTGTGGGGTGTGGACATTGATAGGACAGGAAAAAGTGAGTTTATTGCAATCCTGCAGCAATTCTGCAATGGCTGCCAAAGCTTTCAAACAATGCGGCCATCCTTGCGCCACGGCATCTAATTGTTTTGACAGATAGGCAACTGGTTGTTGCCACTGACCAAGTTGCTGAGTCAACACACCTAAAGCAATATTCTTCCGTGTATCCACATACAAATTAAAGGGCTTACTTAAATTGGGCAGGGCCAGAGCCGGAGCTCTTGTTAATGCCTTTTTAATTTCGACAAAAGCATGATCCTGCTCCTTTGTCCAAAGGAAGGGATCTGTATTACTTCCTCTAGTAGATGAATAAAGCGGAGCCGCCATTAGCGCAAAATTTGGAATCCAAATTCTACAAAAACCTGCCAAACCTAAAAAGCCCCTCAATTGCCTCCTATTAGTTGGCTTTGCAAGGTCAAGAACCGCCTGCTTTCTCTCCGGGCCTAACGCCCTTTGCCCCTGCGTTATATCATAGCCTAAATAACGGACTTGCTGCTGAACTAACTGAGCCTTGTTCCTGGACACTCGATACCCACAGTCTAACAACAGACACAACATACGTCTTGTATTTTCCCAACAAGCATCCTGTGACTGTCCAGTGACCAAAACATCATCCACATATTGCAAAACTGAATCTCCCTGTTGAAGGGGGACAAAGTATTGCAAATCTTTGGCCAACGCAGTCCCAAAGAGAGTTGGGGAATTCTTAAAACCCTGAGGTAGCCTGGTCCAGGCATATTGTCTCCTTGTCCCAGTATAAGGATTTTCCCATTCAAAAGCAAACAATGGCTGACTAACTGGATGGATAGGTATAGTGAAGAAGGCATCCTTTAAATCAATCACCGAAAACCATGTAGCAGTAGGTGGGATGAGACTAAGAAGAGTATATGGATTAGACACGGACGGGTGAATTGTGACAGTCCTGTCATTCACGACACGCAAATCTTGCACCGGTCTAAAAGACCCGTCTGGTTTAAGGATAGGCAAGATTGGAGTATTCCATGGAGATTGAATAGGAACCAGAACTCCAGCTTCTAAGTATTTTAAAATATATTCATAAATGGACAGGATGGCTTCCCTCCAATAAGTTTGCTGCCTAATGTGGACAGGAGTCGCTAGGGGCTTCAATTCTACAATAACGGGAGGATGATGTGCTGCGAACCCCGGAGGGTTATCTTCAGCCCATAATCCTGGTACATCAAATTGCTTCCACACGTCTGAACATTCTTCCTCAGGTGTCCTAACCACCATCAACCTCCACATTTCATCAGGCCGGTGACTAACAGTGAGATACTGCTTTCTGTCATCAAAGGAAATAGTAGCTCCTAACTTACTTAACAAATCTCTGCCCAACAATGGGACAGGACATTCGGGTATATACAGGAACTCATGTTGAATTTCGGAGCCTTTAAAATTACAGGTGACTGGTTTCAAGACTTGACGTCCTACAACTTGTCCAGACACTCCCTGTACTTGAATTTGATAAGGACCAGGGGTGGTAATTAAATTATTTATCACTGATCGTCCGGCCCCTGTGTCCACTAAAAAGGTAGTCTGATGACCCCCAATATCCATAGTAACCATTGGCTCAGGGGGGGTCTGCTCCAAGCCAGGTCCCCGTCAATCAGTCCAACCAGTTCCTGCCAACCCAACGCCCTCTACTCCTACACCTACTTGAGTATTGAAACCTCTTCCTCCTTGACCCTGACCCTGTTGTGACCCCCATCCACGAAATGGATATCTGGGTGGCCCTCCGCGGCTCATTCCACGTCCAGGCATCCCACGATCTATCATGCCACGACCTATCGGGCGTCGCCCGGGCGGGCCCCTAAACACTCCATGGCCTCTGAGAGTTAACCTTTTTGGACATTCTCTCTGCCAATGACCTTCGGACCCACAATGGGCACATTGATTTGGACCCAAACCTGTCCTTCCTCCCTGTAATGCCAATGCCAACAGCTCTGTTTTCTTATGCATACGATCATCTTTATCCTTTTTCTCGACCTTATCTCTATTAACATACACTTTCCTAGCTACCTCTACCAATTCAGTCGTATTCTTTCCTAGTGCTCCCTCTAACCTCTGCAGTTTCTTACGAATATCCAATGCACTTTGTGCAATAAATCTCTCATTCAACATCCTCACATTCTCTGGAGCCCTTGGGTCCATTTGAGTGTATAACTCATAAGCCTCAATCAACCTCTGAAGGAATGCCTCTGGATTCTCATCAGCTTCCTGCATAACCAACGAAGGTTTAGACAAATTCACAGGGGTTTTTCCTGCCTTCTTGAGAGCTGCCACTATCAAGGTTTGATACGTTTGTATCTTTGCCATATCACCCGCCACCTTAGGATCCCATCCAGGATCCCGTTCCGGTGCCTCTTCCAAAAGTTTCTGAGCCCTGTCTATGTCTGTATGATAACGTTCTCTAAAAACTTCCCGCATTCCCGCCTTACATTTCTCTCTCTCTTCTGCTGTTAGTAAAGTAGTCAACAACTGTTGTATATCTCGCCAATTGGGGTTATGACTATGCATAATGGTTTGAAAAAGATCCATCATTTCCGTGGGCTTAATGGACAACGGACCGAAATGCTGCCGCCAATTCAATAATTTGCGGCCTACAAATCTCAATAAAATCACAAAAATCACAAATCACAAATAAATCCATAGTCAAAAAGGGAATATATTGAAAGCAAGGGCGATATTCAAGATCTCCCTGGGCATTGATGCCCACCTGTTGTTCTGATACTCGTAATGGAAAAACTTCTTCCTTCTCTTCTGATAACATACTTTCCTCTCTCTCAGCCTTTGCCCTTTCTGCCCCCAATCGTCTCGTAACTGCCCCTTCTCTTCTAAGCCCTGTAGCCCCTAAACCACCAGACGCAATCCCTTCTTCCCTATCTTTGGGGTCCTTCCTTACCGTCCCTCCTGCTGCCTGGTAACCTCCTGCCCCTACAGCACTCTCCACATCCCTATCTCCACCGTCCGCAATAGCAGCAACCATCGCCTGGGGCACAGGAATACCTACAGCCCCCTGCAGTGGTGGAGGTGCAGACGCATAGGGTGGGGGAGGCCTTAAAAGCTCCTCCTCGTCTTGGACAAAAATCTTTTTCTTGTCCGAAGACTCTTTTATCCCCGAAGCTGCTACATTTTTAACACGCCTCGACGCTAACCTCAACTTCCCTTTTTCCTTCGGTCTAGCCACACACAGGCGAACCATTTCAGCTTGACACTGTAATAATTCATCGGCTTGCCCCGCTACAGCATCTCCCCACTGATCTATATATGGAAACTGATTGGGATAGCGTTCTTCGTTTGCAGCAATTAACGAAGTCAAATCATCTATAATTTGGTTTTGAAAAGTTCCTCCCATTGGCCATCCCACCCCCATATGCGGCCACTGGTTTTGACACAAATAAATAAGTCTATCCTTGGTCAATTTAGGATAAGGGACTCTATACTCAGTATGATTAAAATAAGAATCAAATCCTTTTACCATGCAATCCAGCGGAGTGCTAGGAATGCTACTTCCTCCACCCATCCTATCACACTGTCTCCGGCCGTTAGCGCTGGGGGTTTCAACAGTCACTAAACGGAACCGTGAAGACTTAACCACCCACACAACCTAACTGGACTTCGTTAGGACAGCCGTCCCGAGTCCGAGAAAGTGATCAGGTTCCTCCTTCTATCTTCAAACGAGATAGGTACAACACAATTATCAATATACTCGCCTGAGACGTCTTCTCCCCTGGCCAGGAAACAGCAACTCTTTTCCTAATTTTGCAGGGTTCTTGGACTCACAATGTGTCACCCTTGGTGTAGTCGGGCCGCTGGGACTGCTTCCCAGGATAAAAAAATTCCCGTGGCGCCTGGAAGGTATTCCAGCAGCCCCACAACCCCAGAAGGGGCAAAGTGGCCCTCAGCAAAATATTGCCTTAGCTTCTCTGTCCCATCTGGGGTGCCAGAAAATGTAGTGGAAAGAAGAGACAACGAAGCCAAGCGATGCAATATAGGAAAAGTTTATTGAATGCGCAGGTTCAAACATGCCAAACAAGCATAAGAAGTTTGAACCCCGAAAGGTTCTTAAAGACATACATTTATAGTGCAAATTACGTCAACATCTGTAGAGGCAGTATCTAAGCATATAAGGTAATAAGAGGAACCAAAAAATGTCTATGCCAGATGGCCGACAGTTACTATTCCAAGAATATACATGGTCAGCGCCTTATAGATCATGTGTGACATATAGAAAAGCAAAACAAGACATATCTTGCGAGATAACAGGAAACTCCCTGTCTGGGTCGGCTTGTTCCCAGATGCATAAAAATACTTACTGCCACTTCAGCAACTGTCAGCAATTGCTTTCTGCCAATGGTGCAAAACCTAACTTTGATCAGAGTATTGGATATTAAACGTGAACTATAGAACTGTTAGCCATAATTAGGTCTTTTAGCCCACCATACATACATACATACATACATACATATATACATACACACTTTATGTACAACATAAGGAAATTGGATGTAAATTGTAAACAGTGATTTGGAAAGGAGGATTAGATATTTTTGTTACTAAATATTATTGTTGTTTAGTCAGAATAGGCCATAAGGATATAGTGTTATTGGAGGATATAAGAAATAACAAATGAAATGCCAGTATGTGGTCAGGTTTTAAATCTTGGTACATTTTATGGTGAGGGATGCTTTAACAATTATATTCAAATGAAAATGGAGGTATGATGATGGTAATATGTATAAAATATCTGATTTAAAATACTTGAGTTAATATGAATTTTGTGACGGCAATGGAAGAGACGCACAAAAGCTTTTTGTAACCAACTGATACACTTTCTACAATATGTAAAGAAGGAGGATTCTTTGTGTTGTGTTTGTTTTGAAAATTTAAAATAAAATAAAACCTTTTAATAAAAAAATAATTCCCACAGTTTTTTCCATTATCTATTATATTGTTACAAGTGTATATCAACCAGTGCATGTTTACAAGAATTTTGTAAAGAAGAGAGAGAAATTGCTCTGCAAATTCATATTTCAATTTTTAGTCCTCTGTTTACTGCATGGTTGAAGTGTTCTTACGTTTGCTATCTAAATATTTTAGTGTGTGTTATAAAAAAAATTAAAAATTGGAAAAGAACATCCCCTGACACACAAACACAAAACAGTTTCAACTGGCACAGAGCAGAACATATATGTGTCGAGTAGACCTAGGAGCATATGGCCTTCCGCAAAGCTATTAAAACCTGGCTTTTCCGGCAGGCCTGGGGCTGTTGACCTCTTGATTGAGGTCCAGCCCCTTCTCCGATTGGGTGTATGTTGTGCTTTTTCTTAACTTTGTTGTGTCTCATTGTTTTAATTCTTTTTTAATATTTTTCATTTCTGTAAGCCTCCCGGAGTCCTTCAGGATTGGGCAGCCTAGAAATTCAATAAATGAAATGAATGAAATGAAGGGAACATGGAGGAAATCTAGTCCAACCCTTTCCAAAGGCAGGACTCCTTCCTTCTCTTTGAGAGCTGTCAGTGGCAGATATGAGGGAAATGGTGTTTGTATGTGTATGTGGGGGAGAGAGAGAGAGAAAGAAAGAAAGAAAGTTGGAGAGAGAGAGAGATAAGAAAGAAGGGAGGAAGGAAGGAAGAGAAAGAAAATAAGTGGGGGAGAGAGAGACACAAGGAAGAATGAATGAATGAATGAATGAATGAATGAATGAATGAAGGAAGGAAGGAAGGAAGGAAGGAAGGAAGGAAGGAAGGAAGGAAGGGAACTTATGATCACAATTGAGCCCAAAATTATGGTTGCTAAGCAAGAGTATTGTTAAGTGAGTTTCACCACATTTTCCATGCCCACCCAGTCACATGGTCGGCAAGCCACACCCACCAAGTCACATGGCCAACAAGCCACTCCCACAAAACAGGCGACACCTACAGAAGTGGTTCTAAAAATTTTTGAAACCCACCACTGCTGTGATCTCTTCTGTCAGCAGGAGGTGAGGGTCCAGGAAGACCCTTGGATTGCACAACTGTCCCAAGCACAGGAGGGTCATGCCATGCAGGACCCAGTACTGGGAAGACCAATCATCCACGGCTGCTTGATTTCTGAAGGGTTAAAACTAATATTTGTGCTTACAAATCTCCAGTAAGTCCACACCTGGAACACTGCAACCAATTTTGGTTACCAGATTAGAAAAAAGATGTTGAGACTTTGGAAAAATTCAGAGAAGAGCAACTATGAGGATCAAAGGCCTGGAGGCTAAAACCTATGAGGAGCAGCTGCAGGAAATGGGTCTGGCTAGTCTAAAGAAAAGAAGAATTAGGGGAGACATGATAGCAGGATTCCAGCATTTGAGGGGCTGCCACAAAGAAGAGAGAACAAGAAAGAAGGGATAGAAACTAATCAAGGAGTGAAGCAACCTGAAATTAAGGGGGAAATTCCTAACAGTGAGGAAAATTAACCAGTGGAACAGCTTGCCTTCAGAAATCGTGCATGCTCCAACACTGGAGGTTTTTTATAGAAGAGACTGGACAGTAACTTGTCTGAGATGGCACTGCTTCTTCTGCTTGAGCTGGGGGCTGGACTAGAAGACCTCCAGGGTACCTTCCATGTATATTCTATTATATTCCCTTCTATTCCCTTCTATCCCATCCAACAGCTGTCAGGAACCAGGGCAAACTTTTGGCTTCAAGAAATTGTTAGGCAACCTTGCTGTGTAGTGGTGGGTTCCGGATATTGTCACAACCGATACGCTGCGATGGGGCCAGGCATCCACCACAGGCATGCATGCTGCACCTGCATGCACATCCACTGCCTGCGACACTCCAGCTGCTCAGTGGAGAGTCACACAGGCGTTGTACCCTGCACATGCGTGTGCAAATGGCCCAGTTGTCCCAAATGCAGGTAAGGAACGAGGGAGGGTGGGCAGGCCTCCAAAGCACCATTCCGGTATGGTGGCTGCTGCTTCTGACAGGCACCGATTTGCCCGGAACCCACCACTGCTCCTCTGGGGTTTTAATTAGCATAACATCTGCCTATTTATAAAAAAATATGAGAGCCTTTAGTTTCTTGGTATTATTACTTGCACTTAGTATTGTACAACTGACGGCCATGTGCCACCCTGTCCCATTAGAATTCAACTTATCCGAACAAACTATGGCAAAAGTCAAACTCTGTCTTGTTTACATAAGCGGCTTCATGTAGGTCAAACACCCAACTTTCTCTTGTCTCCCAAGTCCTTCTGCTCTGTGGAATAGCAACAAGAGACATGTTTTTCCTTTTCAGGTGCACACAAAAAAAAAGTCTAGTGCCACATGGGTAGGACAATTGCTTTTCCCTGCAATTACCAGAAGAACAGTAATTTTTAATGTATCCCCTATGAATTTCCACCTATGAAAACCTTCCAGGGTAAAACCTGATTTACAAATATTCTTTGATTTTTTCAGAGTTGAGGGAGAGAGAGAGAGAGATCTTTTTGTATCTTGGAAAGATCCAACTTCTAGTTTTGGTGAGACTCAACTGACCCAATTTTTTTTTCATTAGTTGCAGCCCAAACACAGGTAGGAAGAAGAACATTTGATAGAAAGTTGCACTGGGGCCATTCAGGTGGCCTGAGCAGACGAGATGCTAACACTCTGTTGTGATTTCAAGTTCAGCTTCTGCACAAATCTTGATTTTTGTTCTAGCAGGGAAAGTGAGAAGAATGACTGGGCTGCCTCTTCTCCTCCTCCTCCTCCTGCTCTTTTGGCTCCTTCCTCCAACTTCTCCAAGGTTGCAAACCAGATGTGTGCTGCCAAAACGTTTAAAGTTTGAAGAATACAGTTACAAACGTGGTGATTTCATTATTGGTGGGAATTTGCCCTTTGGAGCCGATTCTCCTTCTTTTCAACCAGACTTTAAAGATAATCCATTTCAGTTTGGTATTGAACCTTGGTAAGTTCTGGAGGAAAAAAAAATACACGATTGCTTGCTTTGTTTGCTCAAAAATATTTGTTCTAGTGATGTTTCAATATCCTAATGTAGTTCAAATCTTTGTGGTTTTGTCAATTAAAAGCCGAGCTCATAAAACAGGCTAGATTATCAAACTTTCCAGAACTCTTTGTCAAGAAGACAATAAACCACATACAGAGTGAGAGGGACAACCCATTAAAAACTTTACTGCCCTAATTAAGAAGATGACTTACTCTTTTAATTTGGACAGAATGTCATGATGGAAGACACAAGGAAAAACTCAGAGCTTTCCTATGTTGGGTACTATTAAAAACACAAAACTCAATCTTGGAATCTGCAGTGTACATGAATAATCTTTGCTTTGACAACTAACTGAAGTGTTGTTCCCAACTGCAGTTGTTAGACCTGAAGAAGATGCTCCAACACAGAATTAAATTGATTAGATTGCTAGAGGAGAAATTGGGATGGGTTGCAGCCACCAGTGAAGAAGGGAGGCAGGATAGAAGGATATAAAATGGTCTTTGACAGGGAGAGACAAACTTTTCTCCTGTCTCACAAAACCATCCAGGCTGCTAAAATATTTTATTAAAAAGAACCCTATTAATAATTGGGACATCCTGCTCTAAGCAAAACCCCACAAAGATCAAAGACAAGGCAACCTTCTCCAGCACACACAAGCTTTTCTGTTATGGTTCACAATGTCTTTTTCTCATTATAGCCCCATCCCCAACAACTACCAGCTGTTCCTGGCTTTGATATTTGCAGTCACAGAAATCAACAAAGATCTGGTTCTCCTCCCCAACATGACTCTGGGCTTCCACATGTATGACAATTTCCAGTGGGAGAGGAGGATTTTTTTAATCAGTCTCCTTCTGCTCTCCACACGTGACCGAATGGTTCCAGGTTATAAATGTGACTGGAAGGACCCTCTGCTCTCTGTCATCGGGGGTGACAATGCCAAAGCCTCAAAGAAGATGGCCTCCATTTTCAGCATCTTCAAGGTCCCACAGGTAAGGGGGCTTCTTTAGATACAGTGGTGGAATAGACAAACAATAGATGAACTCACAGAAGCAAAGATATCACCAAAGGTGTTTGGGGGTAGGAGGTAGTACAATAATAGTATATGAGCTGGAGATTCTATACATGGATTCATTTTAATATCAATGTGGGTTGGTGGTTTGTTCCTTTGGATTCTGACATGTCACTATTCTACAAATATGTTAATTGATGGCTTGTCCTACGAAGGGAAGAATTGTATCTCCAAAAATGACTCATCTTGACTGATGGGGTCACTAAACGACACAATGGGACCCCTAAAGTCACCATCAAAATTTGCTTTGTCTTTTAAAGAAGATTCTCACTTTCTCCAGTTCAGTGATGGCTTTCAATCCACTTGGGAAGACAAAAGAATGTATCCTTCCTTCTTCCGGATTAATCCCAAGGAATTTTCTCAGTGTGTGGGTTTAGTCCATCTGCTCCTGTATTTCCAGTGGAACTGGGTTGGGCTGGTGGCCTCTGATGATGACAGCGGAGAACATTTCGTCTCAAGTCTGATGCCACTGCTGAAGGAGAAGGAGATCTGCCTAGCTTTCACTCAAAAGGTGAAATATGATTCTGGTGATCCTGTTGTCCAGATCTTTTTTGATTCCAAAATATGGCTAAAAGTTGACATCATTGTTTTCTTTGGAGACACTGGAACTATTCTAACTTTTCAGGGGGTTCTGTATCTTCTAGTAGTTCATGATAGGAGATCATTTCGGAATGTTTGGATCCTAACTTCATCTTGGAAACATACTATACACAGAAGTTTTGATGTATGGCAATCTCTAAAGCCCTTGCATGGGGCTTTGCATTTTAGGGAACACAGCCAGGATATCTCAGAATTCAGCCATTTCCTCCTGTCTTTAGACCCTTTGAACCCACAAGGGGACATGTTTCTGCCATTCTGGTGGGAACAAATCTTTGTCTGCCGGTTCTATGCACCAAATAAACATTATCCAGAGGGGATGAAAAACTGTACAGGGAAGGAGAACTTACAAGATTTACCATCTTCCTTGTTTGAAAAAAGCATGATTGGTGGAAGTTACAATATCTACAATGCCGTTTATGTTCTCTCACATGCATTACATGCAATACATGGACCAGGAACCCGACCAGCCATGATGAGGCTTGGAAAGAAGATCTCAAATCTCCAGTCATGGCAGGTAATCTCTGTGACTTTTTATTCCATCCACAGACCTTAAGAGATGATTTTTCCCATATGTATTTCTTGAATTACTTGTGAAAGTTCTGTATGCCACAATGTCAATGTACAGCACATCAGAACTGGTTAGAACAATAATTAATATAAACAATGATATGAATTATGTAAAATTTGGTTGAAAAGGGAGAGGGGAGAAAACAGAAATAAGCCAATCTTCCATAAGATCCATTGGGGAAAATATCTGCATAGAAGGTACTAAAAGATCCTCAATGGTTGCCTGGAGGTTTCAGGAGGTGACCATTTCATGGAGGAAGTGTCAGCCCAGAGCAGGATGACAATCTTCATGTGTTTGTGGAGGAAGCTTCAATGGGGAAGCTTAAGTCGTGTGGGCACATTTCTAGAACCACCTCAGTTTCTCTCAGTATGTTTGCTGAATCCAACCTATTCCAGGTCTAAAATTCATCACACTTTTTTTTCAATCAATGGCTAAATTGTGGACCTTCCTGGACATTGAAGAGGCAACCCAGGGTATCCAATTCTTTCCACATGGCCCCACTTAGTAAGATAGCAATAGCACTTAGACTTATATTCTGCTTCACAGTGCTTCATAGCCCTCTCTAAGTGAATTAGAGAGTCAGCATCTTGCCCCCAACAATCTGGGTCCTCATTTTATCAACCACAGAAAGATGGAAGGCAGAGTCAACTTGGAAGCAGTCAGGATCAAACTCATGGCAGTGGATAGAGTTTGCTTGAAATATTGAATTCCAACCATTGTGGCACTATGGCTCTGGTTACTGCATTCTTCTTTCTTTGTCTATGATAGAAATTCAGGGGAATTACACAACATTTTGAAAGAAATCTTTTTTCCTTCTCTAATCTTTTTTACTGGGTAGAGTCAGGACATCTTAATAAAGCATAGAATTTGTTGGCTGGATGCCCTTCCTGATGCCTATGCAGAGTTCACAGCAGATATTTTCTCTTTGTGCCCTGACAGAGAAACATCTGTCGCTGCCTTGGATTGAACTCTCAACTTTTGGAGTGAGAGGCAAGCATCTTCACCTCCAGGCCACCATGCCACTCTCTTTTTAAAGTAATCATTGAATCATTACTAAAATGTATTTATCAGTCGCAAGACAAATTTACATGCAAAGACTTTAAAACCTTTAGAGTCAAGTAAAACATGAAGAAAACCAAACAATGAAATTTGGAGTTTGGCATTAAAATCTTTATGCATAGATACCATTTCAAAGTGGTTGAAGAAGCCTTGATACAAATTCCCAGTCTCAAAGGCATTTTTTTCTTTTATTGAGGAAGTAGCACTTGGTGTTACCCCTGACTGCTCAAATCTCAAAGGTAGAACTTCTCAGACATAAACCCATATGCTAGAATGAGGACCATGATAGAATGGTAGGAGCCATGTTGTCTCATGTGTGGCTTTTAGCCAATTGCTCCAATTTCTGAAGGTCCCCTTTGTTTCAGCTTCTTCCCTATTTGAGGAATGTCCGGTTCAACAACAGTGCGGGAGAAGAAATCTCACTCTCAGAAAATGGGCTGGGATCTGCTCGTTATGATCTTCTCAACTGGGTTTCCATTCAAAATAAATCAATGGATCTAGTGAAAGTTGGGCAAATCGATCCTGGGGCTCCCCCAGGCCAAGTTTTCACTATTAACTCTGATGCAATCGTCTGGCCCACAAAGGTGAGTTGAGAGGCAACACTATAAAATCAAGGAAAGATTTGTTCTCTCCTCTCCTTGGGATGCAGAATGTCCTTCTAACTGGAAAAATGGCTCTATTGGATCATAAAATATGGCAGCCATTTGGTGAAAAATCTGATTTGCACATAACACATTTCAGGTCTGATCTGTGTCAGGTCGAGAAAGGATTGAGATTGGAAAGAACTTCTTGAAGGTCAGGATGCCATTACGGTGGGCATAAACGATTTCAGTGGACTATTCCCCCTGTGGAATCAAACGCAAGACCCCTAAACCAAGAATCAAATCTCACTGCAGGATTTATCAGTATGTATCAAAGTAAACAATGGGAGGGACTCCTACTGGCAGAAGGAGTCAAGTTACTTCCCTACATTTTTGCTATTTCTGACCTCAGGAAAGAATTAATGTCTTAATAAAAAGAAGCATATCATCTACGTTGCCATAGAAATTTTGACAAAGTGTGCTGAGAATGAAGTACTTCAATGTTTCCTCAATTAGCAAACATTCCTCCTGTTTCTCTTTTGCTCACACCTCACACTCCCCCACTGACTCCTCATGCTGTCCAGTTGGATCCTCATCATTTACTATTTCACCAAAGATGTAGCTTAATGTCACAAACCCTCCTTTGCATGCAGAGGTCCCAGCTCCAAATTCCATTGATGGGTCAGAATACTGCTGGCCTCAATCACCCTGGAGCTGTTTTTTTGGTTTCAGGGGAATCATTTCCTTTGAATTCATATTTTTGATTGAAATAAAAATGTGGAATTGGACAAACGAAGCAGGTTCATTGCTGTGACAGCGAAATCATTTCGCTTTTTCTATTGTAGAAGGTGCCCTTTGCCAGGTGTGGCAAGAAGAGGTGCCAGGCAGGAGAGAGGAAAAGAGTTCCAGAGGGTGAGCCTGTTTGCTGCTATCAATGTGCTCCTTGTCCAGAAGGGACCGTTTCTAATCAAACAGGTAGAGCACTTTTCAAATGCAGATTTTCTAGGATGAAGAAAGTCAATCATTAAATCACAATTTTAACTTTATTGCTATTTTTATTAGCAATAGCTACAGCACTTAGACTTATATACTGCTTCATAGAACTTTTAACCCTCTCTAAGCAGTTTACAGAGTCAGCATATTGCCCCCAACAATCTGGGTCCTCATTTTCCCCACCTTGGAAGGATCGATGGCTGAGTCAACCTTGAGCCTGGTGAGATTTGAACTGCCAAATTGCAGTCAGCAGTCAGTCATTTGAAGTAATACTGTACTCTAACCACTATGCCACCGAGGCTCTTATTAGGATCAACATCTGTCAAAGTATTCATATTTTACAACAGAATCTCTCAGTTTATGGATATAATTTGTCCTGACCCCACAGGTCAACCAATCTTGTCATTCCACAAGAATTTCATGCATGGTAATGACACATACCAATGAGAAAACTAGATGCCACTTCTTTTCCTGAAAAAGTTGTATTTCAGTTTTCAGTTTGTTTTTTAATCTTTAGGGTATGCTTCCTCTATCAACACTGTCAATCACCTCTGAAATTGATGGTTTTGACCTGTCAGAGGAACAGGAGATACATCTATCCATGTCTGTTAACCATATGCATGAGCCATGGTGGCACAATGGTTAGAGTGCAGTACTGCTGGCTACTTCTGCTGACTGCTGGCTGCCTGTAATTTGGCAGTTCAAATCTTACCAGACTCAAAGTTGACTCAGCCTTCTGTTCTTCTGAGGTGGCTAAAAGGAGGACCCAGATTGTTGGGGGCAAGAGGCTGACTCTGTAAAAAACTTAGAGAGGGATGTAAAGCACTGTGGAGCAGAATATAAGTCTAAGTGCTATTGCTGTTGCTATTAACACTCTCCTACAAGAACAACAGAAATCAGAATCAACAGATTTGAACTAAAAATCAAAGAACTCGAGTCAACAGTGCTACGGTATTTTTAGATCAGTGCTGTCAAAGTATCAGCCCATGGGCCAGATGCATCACCTGCTGGCCATGCCCATAACTGGTTTCAGAATGGGGGGAAAGTCCCAAGACATCATGTGATGCTGCTGTGATGATGTGACTTTGACACTCCTGTTTTAGATCATTCTTTCCTCCTTCCCCACTGCAATCAAGAAATGGCAATCTCTCTCACACTGAAAGCCATAATAGTCATGGAAGTGCCTTATATATATGAACACATCCTTGTCTCTGGCTAAACTAGCTGAAGCATCATCAATAACATAAAAATAATTGCCTTGTTTCATCCATCATGAAATGCCCAGTGGGTTGTTCCATCACTTCCTTCGTGGATTTGTGATAGCAGAAAGGGGCTAGTCATGCCATAGTAAAGGGGGCAAAGAATGACAAGGGTGAAATAATGCTCAAAGTTTTCATTTCTTGATTTCAGATGCAGCTCACTGTGACCCCTGCCCAGAAGATCAGTATCCCAACAAGGACAAGGACCACTGCATTGCCAAGATGCTCCACTTCCTCTCCTATCAAGAGACCCTGGGATACACTTTAGTGTCTCTCACTCTTTCTCTTTCCATGATCACATTGGCAGTCCTAGCAGTTTTCATTAAGCATCGTGACACACCAATTGTGAAAGCCAATAACAGAGATCTCACCTACATCCTCCTGGTCTCCCTTCTGCTCTGCTTCCTCTGCTCCTTCCTCTTCATTGGTCAACCCAGGAAGCTCACCTGTCTCATCCGACAAATTACCTTTGCCATCCTCTTTTCCCTTGCCGTTTCCTCTGTGTTGGCAAAAACTGTCATGGTAGTTCTGGCCTTCATGGCCACCAAACCAGGGAACAAGTCAAGGAAACTCTTAGGAAAACCATTGACTAACTCCATTGTCTTAGTCTGTCCTCTGATCCAAGCAATCTTTTGTGTCACCTGGCTGATAATCTCTCCCCCATTTCCCAACTTGGACTTCCACACCTTGGTAGGAGAGACCATCTTAGAATGTAATGAAGGCTCAACTTCAATGTTTTATGGTGTCCTTGCCTATCTGGGTTTCCTGGCTCTTGTCAGTTTCACTGTGGCCTTTCTGGCTAGGAAATTGCCTGACAGTTTTAATGAAGCCAAGTTTATTACTTTTAGCATGCTGATCTTTTGCAGTGTTTGGATCAGCTTCCTCCCCACTTACCTGAGCACCAAAGGGAAGTCCATGGTGGCCGTGGAGATCTTCTCCATCTTGGCATCTGGGGCTGGTCTCTTGGTTTGTATCTTTTTTCCCAAATGTTATATTATTCTACTAAGACCTGATATGAATCAGAGAGAAAATATAATGAGACGCAAGAATCTCTGATTTATGCAGGGATTGGAAACTTTTATTTTGATTTTTTTAATCACATTTGTCAAAAATAATGAATATTAAATAATTGGTAATCAAATGATTTGCCTGACCATAAAATATCAGTTAATCATCTTTCATTTTTTCATTTCCCCTTGTTGTCTTCAGTGAGGCTCCAGTGATCAACTTGGAAGTATACCTTGATAGAAAAGATGTATTACTAATAAGTTTTTTTTTAATTTAAAACTATGGCTTTGAATGGCATGAAGGTTTTGTATTTCTAATATCAGCAGATGGAAGAACTTTATCATTCGTCTGTTCTGAATATCCCATCTAAAGTTGGGAAGGTGACATGACCTCACATCATCAATTATGCAGCCCAATAATTTTTCCTAAAGCTTCTAGGTGGGTCAGATGCAAAGGGGGCCGGAAGTGTTGAGGAGGAATTTTAAAAGGTGCCCCATAGAGGTACCAGTCATCTCTTGTTTGAATAGCCCACCTGAGCCTAACCTTGAAAAGTATCTGGAAGCTTCCTCTGGTGCCAAATGCAGCTTTCTGGCAACTTTGGGCTCCGGATGAAGGGCACACATGACACTTCTGTGGCACAAGCTTCACTGAGTTCCAATCTCTTCAGGGTCCAAATCAAGGTGTTGGTTATGACCTTTAAAGTCCTACATGGCATTGGTCCAGGGTACCTATGAAACCATCTTCATCCCATTAGTGTAGCATCTCCCAATCCACATCAGCAGAGAAAGTATGTTTTTAATGTTTGATTTGTATACCACCCAGAGTCCCTCTGTGAGTCAGATGGGCCATTTAGCATTTGATCAATAAAATAAATGTCCCAAAGGGTGGGTTCCATAGGAGAAGTGTCCTGTCTCCTGGGTCTGAAGAGATGGAAGTCTTTTGCAGATGGGACCTGTTCTTTCCCTTCCTGCTGACCCAATGGGTGAAACCAGAGAGTGGGGGTTCCTCAAAATAACCTGGTCCCATCCATGTAGGGTATTGAAGGTCAAAACACTACCTTTCATTCCATCTGGAAACAAACCAGCAACCTATGCACTTCATAAGGCAGAGATGTGATGTGCTGTTCTGGGAGCACACATAACTTCCCGCAATGCTGTGTTTTGCACAAACTAAATGCTGTTCAAGATCAGCCCCATGGAGAATTCATTACAACCAGGGCATGAATAATTGTGAACAGACCCTCATGAACCAGGAACGGGTGCAACTGGCACCCAAACACACCTTTGTAAAGGATCTCCTAGATACAACTGCTAAGTACACTTTGAGCAGGAGCCAGGAGTTATGAAGGACCTCAGATTATACACTGCACCTGTTTGGGGCAAAGGTGGTAAAATCTCATATCCAGAAGCCTCAAACTCAAATCCACCATTTTTTTTATTTTTTATTTATTTATTTTTTTTAAACATAAAAAACAACATTAAAAATTCTCATCCATACATACTGTAGAAAGTGTATCAGTTGGTTACAAAAGGTTTTCATGCATCTCTTCCACAGTCATCAAGCATAATTCATATTAACTCAAGTATTTTAACTCAAATATTTATACATGTTACTCTTATACCTCCATTTATGTTTGACTATAATTATTTAAACTTCCTTCATCATAAACTATACCAAAATTTAACACACAACCACATACTGGCATTTCATTTAATATTTCTAAAATCCTCCAATAACACTGAATCCTTATGTCCTATTCTAGCTAAACATTCATTATATTTAATAACAGACTTTTCTAATCCTCCTTTCCGGAACACTGTTTGCAGTTTTCATCTAGTTTCCTTATATTATACTCATGTATATGTATATAGGTTGTCATCTTTATCCCTCCTTTATTTGACTATATCCTGTATCATAACATTTTACCCCTAATAATCAAAACTTAACTGTATCTAGCTTGATTCTTTTTTTATTAACCTTTGTATATAATCCAAAAGGATTTCTAATCTTCCTTTCATGAGTACCATTCAATATTCATATCCAATTATTACTTATCATAACACTATACATTGTATACATTGTGTGGGAGGAGGGGGCACTGGTGGTTGAACAGGGGCAGCCTGTTGGTCTGCTGCTTGGGTGGTAAGCCCCTTTTTTGGACCACACCTATCAGTTGGGCAAAAGCCTGTGGAGGCATTGCTGGGGAGGCTGGATCCTGTGGCAGTCCCAGTCCCTGGGTTTGCCCAGGGGCAGTTATCTGGAATGGCACTATCTGCTGGGAGTGGGCAGACATCCATTGATATTTAGCCCATCCATGACCTGGGAAGAAAGCCCACCCTGGGTTTGCTTGATTCATGGGCTCGGAGCCACCCCTTTGCAGCTGGGGGGAGATGAATGTGTTCCAGGCCTCTTTCTACTGGCTGGATTGAACTACCCAATTTTGTGGGGGGCCTGGTTGCACTCCAGAAGGAGGGAGGGGTGCTGATGTGACTGATCTTGGCATTACCCCAGCAGTAAGGGTGTGGGTTGATTTGCTAGTTGCTGTGTGGAAGGAGCCAAGATCTCCACTCCACTGCGTAGCAAATTCTCTGCTAGGAAAGGAGAATGTGGGCAGTGCCAGGTTCCACTTATGTGGTCCTGAAGAGGAGAGGGAGTTTATTCCACTCACGTTTAGCCATCCAAATTGGTCTGGGAGCCCCATCAGAGAATGACTGCGTGAGGGTGGCTGAGATCTCCATTCATCAGACCTTCTAGCCATCATCCAGTCGTCTGTCGGAGCTTCCCTGGTGTCCCCCTCTCCTTCTAGCAGACATTCTTTGGAAGTCATAAATCCCAAGGCTTCATCTGATAATTCTAATTCCATTTGCGAGGGAATCCTGGGGTTTAGTTCCTTTCGCCAGGCTCCCAGCCAGAATTGCTTTTCTTTAGCCTCTGCAGCTTCAACTATTTCTTTAGAAGGCAGATAGGTAATCTTGACAAATACAAACGATCCATTATCTTTGGCCTTTTCTGCTTTCATTTTTTCCCTCCATCTTCAGTGAAATTTCGTATTCCCCAGGGTTGGATCAGAACTGGGATTCAGTACCCCTGACAGCTTCCCAGCTTGGGATGCTGATAAAATATTTTTAAGGGAGAATTGGGATAATGTCAGCATTCCAAATATCATGCAGAATCAAATCAGAGTCCAAGGCAAAGTTATCCTTAAAGTTCCAATTTAATAAAACAGACATGTTGGCATCTTGCTATGAAATCCCAATTCTGAAACTTCCTGGGATTCCACCCAGTTGAAAGTTCATGATCTTGTCCCCATACCCACAAATCCATCACATGGTCCAATCCTCTTCTTCCTCACTGCCATCTCCACCCTGCTGCTTCCGGTCAGGTGCCAAGGTGCAGAGACAAAGAATAACCTTGAGCTTCTAGAAAGGAATTTTTTATTTTGAAAACAACACATTCTGCCCCTTGCTATTCCCCCCCCCCTTTAATGAGAGTGTGGCAGGCCAAAGATTCTTAAAGGAACCGCTGCAGGCCTGACAAAAACTATATGGATATTTGTTAGAGGTTAAGCTAGAAGAACAAGTTAAAGAAACAATGATTGCTTGGGGGGAAATTTTTGGATACAGGATTGATTTAGAGAAATGGCAGAAAATGTGGTCTCAAAATTACAAAATGACAATGTCAACAGCATATAAAGAAAATTTGTATAAGATGTTTTACAGGTTGCACTTACCCCCGACAAGAATAGCAAGAATGTTTAAGAATAAATCCAAAAAATGTTGGAAATGCCATCAGATATCAGGCTCATATTACCATATGTGGTGGACGTGTGCAGAAGCTAAAAGATACTGGACTAAAATCCTTTGGAAAAAAATGATAGAAAAACATATAGACTTTAAACCAGAGATATTTTTATTGGGGATTTTACCGGAAAAATAGAGTAGAGAATTGAAATATTTGATTGTAAATGTGTTAACAGTGCCTTTATTTGTATTTGCTGGAAACTGGAAACTGGAAAAATGAGAAAATACCAATGCAGGAGGAAGTTTTTCAGAAAATAATGGAATGTGCCAAAATGAGCAAATTGACATTTAAAATTAGAGAACAAGAACATGAACAATTTTATAAGGTATGGGATTTATTTTATCAATGGTTAGACAAAAGATATGGAAATGAAATATGCTAGAGAATTTTATAATACAAGCATAATAAAGAGCCGAGGTGGCGCAGTGGTTAGAGTGCAGGACTACAGGCCACTTCAGCTGACTGCTAACTGCAGTTTGGTGGTTCAAATCTCACCGGCTCAAGGTTGACTCAGCCTTCCATCCTTCCGAGGTGGGTGAAATGGGACCCAGACTGTGGGGGCAATATGCTGACCCTGTAAACCGCTTAGAGAAGGCTAAAAGCCCTATGAAGCGGTATATAAGTCGAGCTGCTATTGCTATTGCTATATAATGAAATGATATAGAATATATATAAAGATGTACCACTATTGGGTGGATTTGGGATGATGTAATGAATTGTTATAATATAAATTAATTCAAAATTTAGAATCGTATAAAATGAAGGAATAATAGTTGTAGTCAAATAAATGATTAACAATGATAATAATGTGTATGTATGTGTATGTATATATATACATATGTATATTAGATTGATAATATGAGATTTTATATAATTTGTAAGTGAGGACTATGGAGAGGATGCACAAACGTTTTTTAACCAACCGTCACACTGTAGGTAACTGGAAGATGGTTTTATGTTTTATGTTTTGTTTGTGTATTTTTGTCTAAAATAAATATATATATATATATATTAAAAAACCCACAAAGGTTTGCCATTGTGATTGGGCCTTTGTATCAATGGCAGTTTCAACTCCACTTTAAACAAATGTTTCATACCTAAAAAGCAGAGGTGGGTTCCTACCAGTTCGCACCTATTCAGTAGAACTGGTTCGTCAAATCTACCAAACCAGTTAGAAGAGGTTCCACCAGTGGACCCGGAAAGCAGGCCACACCTACAGAAGAGGTTCCAAAAAATTTTGAAACCCACCACTGGTGGGTGTGTAATGTCCCGCATTAATAATGATCTAGTAATATTTCCTTATACATTTTAGGGACCTTTACTTACATAATTGGTGTTTCCTTTCATACTTTTGGATTTCTAATTTCTGTTTCCGTTAGTTGGCAATTGCTAAAACCAATCCCATGTGAAAAAGTATTCAAAGCCTTCTTGATTTTAATTGTCAATTTATTTATTCCTGCACATTGTAATATTTATTCATTTACATATCTCTGTTTTTCCACTGTTGTGCAAACACCATCCCAGCAGCTGCTAACATGTGTAAAATTAAATATATATTATACTCCCTTTCAAATAGCCAACAAAATATTTCTGGTTTTAATTCCATATCTTGCTTTACCATTGCTCCTAACCACTAACTTCTGAATAGCTACTTGGACCGACCTAAGTACTAATTCATAATTTCATATCTGGTCACATGGGCTGCAAGCCACTCCCTCTGGTCACATGGGTGGCAAGCCACTCCCACAAAGGAGGCCACACCTACAGAGTAGGTTCCAACAATTTTTGAAACCCACCATTGCTACAAAGATTATAACACCACACTCCAAATGTCATTGTTTGGCTTTCCTAATGCTTTACTTGGCTACATGCATTTTAAAAACTTTATTTTGGACCAAGGTTTTACAAATGATAAATGTATTTTAGGAATGATTAAATAATTTCTTTGAAACAGATGTGCAATTCCATGAAATTTCTCTCATTCTTTGATGTAAATCTTTGATGTAAAAAAGTTTGATGAATTTTTAGACCAGAAACAGAGTGGATACAGGCTACATCCTGAGAGAAGCTGAGGAACTTCTAGAAAGGTGACCACTAGGACAAGATCTACCCTATTGGATCATTTTGCACCCAGATGGTCATCTTACTCTGGGCTGACAGCATGAAACAGTCACTGTCAGAGTTCCAAGTAATAATCCCATATCAAGCAAAACTCCAAGGGAGGTGAAGTCCTCAAGGAATTGCTTTATTAGGAATATCATATCAGCAAAGATCTGGTGAAAATCAACTTCAGCCAACTTCAGGGTTGACAGTCACCTCCTGAAATTCAGGAAACCATTGAAGAGTTTTCAGGACCTTATATGAAGATATTGCCTCTATGAACCTTATGGATGATCAGTTTGATTTATTTCTATTTCCCCCTCATCCCTCATCAACCAAACATTTGACTCTGTACTACATCCTACAACATCTTGAATCTCCATGACCTACAGAAGGTTCCTCTTTGTAGACTTTAGCTCAGCATTCCATACCATCATACCGGAGATTCTTCTACCTAAATTAAACCAGCTAGCGGTACCTGAACACACTTGTAAGTGGGTCACAAGCTTCCTAACAGACAGGAAGCAGCAGGTGAAGCTAGGCAAAATCACATCAGATAGCTGTATAATTAGCACAAGAGCCCACCAGGGCTGAGTGCTCTCTCCACTTCTCTTCTCTCTATATACCAATGACTACATCTCAAATGATCCATCTGTTAAGCTACTGAAGTTTGCAGATGATACAAAAGTGTTTGGTCTCATTTAAGACAATGATGAAACTGCATACAGACTGGAGGTTGAACAACTAGCCCCTTGGTGTGACCAGAACAATCTGGAACTGAACACACTCAAAGCCATAGAAATGGTAGACTTTAAGAGAAACCCTCCCATACCACCACCTCTTACAATACTGGACAACACAGTATCAACAGTAGAGACCTTCAAATTTCTAGGTTCTACCATATCTCAAGATTTAAAATGGATACCTAACATCAAAAATGTCATCAAAATAGCACAACAAAGAATGTTCTTTCTGCGCCAACTCAGGAAGCTCAAAATGCCCAAGGAGCTGCTAATACAGTTCTTCAGAGAAATTATTGACTCTTGTCATCTGCACCTCTATAACTGTCTGGTTTGGTTCTGCAACCCAACAAGACAGACACAGACTTCAGAGGATAATCAAAACTGCAGAAAAAACAATTACTGTCAACCTGCCTTCCATTGAGGACCTATACACTGCACGAGTCAAAAAGAGGGCCATGAAAATATTTACAGACCCCTCGCATCCTGGACATAAATTGTTTCATCTCTTACCCTCAAAACGATGCTATAGAGCACTGTACACCAAGACAACTAGACACAAGAACATTTTTTTCCTGAATGCCATCACTCTGCTAAACAAATGATTCTCTCACCACTGTCAAACTGATCACTAAGGCTGCATCACTATTACTATTAGCCTTCTCATCATTCCTATCACCCATCTCCTCCCACTTATGACTGCAGGATTGTAACTTTGGTGCTTGTATCCTTATGGTTTATATTGATATTGATTGTTTACTGATTGCTTATTTGTACCCTATGACTATCATTAAGTGTTATACCTTATGATTCTTGATGAGTGTATCTTTTCATGTCTTTTTATGTACACAGAACATATCCACCAAAGACAAATTTGTTGGGTGTCCAATCACACTTGGCCAATAAATAATTCTAATCTATTCTATTTTCATATTATTTTTTAATCTTTGCTGTTTTAACCTGCTCTCGTATACACTGATATGGTAGCATACAGATATTTGATGAGTAATTCTAAAAGAAATACATATGGGAAACTTCCTCTCTAAGGATCTGTGGACTGGATAAAAGGTCACAAAGATTACCTGCCATGGCTGGACATTTGAAATCTTCTTTCCAAGCTTCCGCATGGCTGGTCGTCCTCCAGATACATATATTGCATGTGCCACGGCATAAATGGCATTGTAGATGTTGTAACTTTCACCAGTCATGCTTCTTCCCTCCACTAGTTGAAGTCAAAGGATATTTTTAAATCAAGTTCTATCTTGGAAGGTTTTCATAGATTGGAATTCATAGGGGATACATTGAAAATCACTGTTCTTCAGATAATTGCAAAGAAAAGCAGTTGTCCTGCACTAGATTTTGTTCGTGCACCAGAAAAGGAAAAACATGTTTGTGTCTCTTGTTGCTGTTCCACAGAGCAGATGGACTTGAGAGTCAGGGGAAAGTTGGCTATTGGACCTACATGAAACACCCCATGTAAACAATATGGAGTTTGACCTACGCCATAGCTTGTTTGGATAGCATGAGTGCAGAAAGGGCACATGACAATCAGTTCTACACTAGTAAGTGTGGGCAATTATACCAATGCAGGATGAAATAACTGATTTATTGATAGACAGATGAAATGAGGTTCAAAGTACAAACTTTCTTCTCCCATAGATTTTTAAAACAGGCAGCGGGATCTTTCAAGTTGTCAGACTAATTTAAACTCTGCGGCAGGGTTGTCTAAGAACTTTTTTTCATAATTTATTTTTATTTTTTAACATGTAAAAATTCCATTTTCAATTAAACAGTGTGTTGTCTGGGTACAAATAGTTTTGAAAGCTAGTAGTCATCAGAGGTGGGTATTCAGCAGGTTCTGACCAGTTCTGGAGAACCTTTAGCAGAAATTTTGAGAAGTTCGGAGAACTGGTAAATGCCACCTCTGACTGGCCCCACCCCCATCTATTCTCTGCCTTCTGAGTCCCAGCTGATCGGGAGGAAAAGGGGATTTTGCAGTAACCTTCCCCTGGAGTAGGGAGGAAATGAGGATTTAACAGTATCCTTCTCTTCCCATGCCCGACAAACCATGCCCACAGAACCGGTAGCAAAAATATTTGAATCCCAAAATTCATAATTTTTATTTCTCTATCTTAACAATTCTCCCTTGTTTCATTAATCTTTTTCTGTTATCTAAGAACTGGATGGAGCCATACATGTTTGTCTGCTGTATTTGTCTTATGAAGTAGGTCATCTGAATCCTCAGCTAGAGAGAAATGGATGTCATTATTCATAGTATCTCTCTGGACCAGCTGTAGTAGTAAGAATGGGTGCATGGTGTTACAGGGTTCTCCCCTTTCTCTGAAGTTGGTATCAGCCAGTGTTGGTGCAATAGGACATATTGAGCTCATGCCCTTATTTTCAAGGTGCCTCAATGAGGCCTTCTCAGTTCAAGGTCAGGTATCATCCATATGACGGAGAATTCCACAAGCAACGAAGGACCAGGCAGTATAGTCAAGGTTTTGTGGTGGTTCCTGACAGCTGTTGGATGGGGAGGAAATGTATCAGTTTTAATGCAACCCAAATCAAGCAACTGTGGGTGATTGATTCTCCCCATACTGCAGAGGTGGGTTCCTGCCGGTTCAACCCAGATTGGGCAAACCAGTAATAGCTCCACCCACCCACGCAGATTCTTCTGCACATGTGCAGAAGTGTTGCGCATGCATGTGAGTCCAACACGGAGGAGCAAACCAGTAGGAAAAAAATTAGAAAAAAGTTAGAAAGTGATGACTGCCGTACTGGGTCCTGCATGGCATTGCACTACCATGTTTGAGATTGCTGTGCCATCTGGGGGTCTTTCTAGCCACCCATCTCCTGCTCAAATAACATTTGTGACAGGAAGGTCTTTGTAAAGATTCAATTTGTTAAGCGGGATGATCTTGAATCTGAACACCCACAAGAGGGACAGAGAAGTGACCAGAGTAGAGGCAGGAAGTCTCAACTATTGGGATTGGATTCAGCAGTCGAGCTGGACCAGCATGGATTCCTCTTTGAGAGATGGTGTGGTATCCTTACCTCTTAAGCAGTAGCAATGCTACCAGTGGTGGGTTTCAAATTTTTTTAGAACCTCTTCTGTAGGTGTGGCCTGCTTTGTGGGAGTGGCTTGCCAGCCATGTGACTGGGTGGGTGTGGCCAACTTGTAAAATGTGGTGAAACTCACTTAACAATGCTCTTGCTAGGCAACTAAAATGTTGGCTCAGAAACTCTGGCATTTGAAGCATGCATGTCTTAAAGCTGTCAAGTTACAAGACCCTCGCACCCCTAACCCTTTAGAAAAAACCCCAGGGGTGTTCAAACTTGACAGCTTGAAGAGTTTTGGACTTCAACTCCCAGAATTCCTCCTCTCGCTCTTCATCTTGATGATGTGCAGACGGGCGGGGGCAGGGAGCTGGAACCCGTTCTAAACAGCACTGTAGATTTAAGGAACCTCTTCTATAGAAGAGGTTAGGACTGGCAGGAACCCACCCCTGAATGCTACGTATCACTTCATAGTGCTTTACAGGCCCCTCTGAGTGGTTTACAGAGTCAGCATATTACCCCAAAAATCTGGGCCCTCATTTTACAGACCTCATCAGAATGGAAGGCTGAGTCAAATTTGAGCCGATCAAGATCGAACTCCTGACAGTGAGCAGTGATTTAGCCTGCAATACTGCATTCTAACCATGGCTCAGTCTGGGGTTGCTCTCTCCTCAAGAAATGATGGATGGACCCCACCATAATGGGCAATTTTTAATCCACTACCAATGTCTCTCTTTTAGAAAATACTAGCTGATAACCCTGCGTTACCTGGATATTTATTTATGTATTAGACAGGAAAAGGAATGAATTATATCTAGTGTCAAGTCAAAGTAATGCTGGAACACACACACACACACACACACACGAACTTAGGATTTTTTTAGGATTTTATTGGAAATTTATATGCCGCCCTTTTCCCTGAGGGGACTCAGGGCGGCTTACAACAATGAAGGGAAGGGAGTGCAAGACAAGACTTAAAAAGAAAAGAATCGTGATAAAAAGAAAATTGATCATAAAACACAACATTCACTCAACATTCGGGCGGGGTGAGAGTAATCCTATCCCCAGGCCTGACGGGATAGCCAGTTCTTAAGGGCTGTGCGGAAGGCCTGGACTGTGGTGAGGGTACGGATCTCCACGGGGAGGTTGTTCCATAATGTCGGAGCTGCAACTGAGAAGGCTCTCCTCCGCGTAGTCGCCAGTCGGCACTGACTGGCGGATGGAATTCGGAGGAGGCCTACTCTGTGCGATCTGATGGGACGCAGGGAGGTGATTGGCAGGAGGCGGTCTCTCAAATAGTCAGATCCACTACCATGGAGCGCTTTATAGGTGGTAAGTAAGACCTTGAAGTGCACCCGACGATCAACAGGTAGCCAGCGCAGCTCACGGAGGATTGGTGTTATATGGGCGAACCGTGGTGCGCCCATGATCACTCGCGCGGCCGCGTTCTGGACTAGCTGAAGTCGCCGGATGCTCTTCAAGGGCAGCCCCATGTAGAGCACATTGCAGTATTCCAGCCTAGAGATCACAAGGGCTCGAGTGACTGTTGTGAGAGCCTCCCGGTTCAGGTAGGGCCGCAACTGGCGCACCAGGCGAACCTGGGCAAATGCCCCCCTGGTCACAGCCGACAAGTGGTGGTCAAAACTCAGCTGTGGATCCAGGAGGACTCCCAAGTTGCGGACCCTATCTGAGGGGAATAAATTTTGCCCCCCCAGCCTGATTGATGGAACGTTAGCCAAATTTTTGGGAGGAAAACACAACAGCCATTCGGTCTTTTCCGGGTTGAGTACCAGTTTGTTAGCTCTCATCCAGTCTTTAACAGCCTCAAGGCCCCGGTTCATCACGTCCACCGCTTCATTGAGTTGGCACGGGGCGGACAGATACAACTGAGTATCGTCCGCATACTGGTGGTATTTTATCCCGTGCCTCCGAATGATCTCGCCCAGCGGTTTCATGTATATGTTAAATAGCAGGGGGGACAGAACCGAGCCCTGCGGCACCCCATAGGTTAGGGGCCTCGGGGACGATCTCTCCCTCCCCACCAACACCGACTGCGACCTGTCCGAGAGGTAGGAGGAGAACCACTGTAAAACAGTGCCGCCCACCCCCACCTCCCGCAGTCGTCGCAGAAGGATACCATGGTCGATGGTATCGAAAGCCGCTGAGAGGTCGAGGAGAACCAGGATGGACGCATAGCCTCCATCTCTGGCTCTCCAGAGATCATCGGTCAATGCGACCAAAGCGGTTTCAGTGCTGTAACCGGGCCTGAAGCCAGACTGGAAGGGGTCAAGGTAGTTAGCTTCCTCCAAGGTACGCTGAAGCTGTAAGGCCACCACCTTCTCAACAACCTTCCCCAGAAAGGGGAGGTTGGAGACTGGACGATAGTTGTTAAGAACTGCTGGATCCAAGGACGGTTTCTTCAGGAGGGGCCTCACCACCGCCGCCTTAAGCGCGGTGGGGAGGTGTCCCTCCCGAAGAGAGGCGGTAACAACCGCCTGGATCCAGTCTCGTGTCACCTCTCTGCTGTTGGCAGTCAGCCAAGAGGGACACGGGTCCAGTATGCAGGTGGAGGAACTCACAGCTCGCATAGCCTTGTCCACATCCCCGGAGGCAACATCCTGAAACTCAACCCAGAGATGGTCTACCAAGTTATTCCCCTGTGTCCAACTTGAATCCAAAATGGACACTATTACTGTCAAAAGTACTGTGATTTAACACTATGGATATAATTCATTCTTTTTCATTCATGGCCCAGGCATTTCAGAGTTATGCTGGAACACACACACACACACACACACACACACACACACACAGACACACACACACACATACACACACACAAACACACACACAAACACTTGATCGCCTCCTGCCGATTACCTCCCTTCGACCAATTCGATCGCACAGACTGGGCCTCCTCCGAATCCCATCTGCCAGTCAATGCCGACTGGTGACCACACGGAGGAGAGCCTTTTCTGTTGCAGCTCCGACCCTGTGGAACGATCTCCCCGCTGAGATCCGTACCCTCACCACCGTCCAGACCTTCCGCGCAGCCCTCAAGATCTGGCTCTCCCAGCAGGCCTGGGGATAGGTTCCTAATTCACCCGCCCGAGTGTTTGATTGTTGAACGAAAGTTGTGTTTTACTATTTTTTTCTTTGTTCACATTTTGTTTTGTTTTTGATGTTGCACTTCCCTCCCTTGTGATTGTAAGCCGCCCTGAGTCCCCTCAGGGAAAAGGGCGGCCTATAAATTTTAATAAATTCAAATTCAAATTCAAACACACACACAGGGGTGTTAGGGGTATTTTACACCCCCCCCCCCAAAGTATTTCTTTCCAGAGAGTAAATTATCTGTGTACCAAGTTTGGTTGAAATTGCTTGAGCCGTTCCAGAGTTATGATGACCTATGATGAAAACAATGGCAAGCTAGATCTCTTGCCAAGAAAACTGTAGCTTGCCAGAAGACACAAACTGGAAGCAAGTCTGATTTTTTAAAAAGAAAATAATAGAGATGGCAAAAAAATGCATCTCAAAATAAGATTATTTATAATTTTGGATAGCGTATTATATTGCCAAACTCAAAAGGCTTTTGATACTTAATTGTCATCATCATCATCATCATCATCATCATCATCATCATCATCATCATCATCATCTCCCTCTCTCCTCCCTCTCCCTTTGGAGGGACTGTCGTCCTTTGTGGAAAACATAACAAGGAACTCCTCGGCTCCTTGCTTCCCCCCAAATATCTCTTTTTTGTCGTTGTTGACCACTGGTGGTCACCACATATGGTCCCTCGCGATACGCTCTTGCCTGCCACCCCTTCGAAACGCACAAGGACGGGACAAAATGGTGTGGATCCTTTTATTAATAACCCCTGTATTACAAAGGCATTTTAATAAAAAGTTTGTGATGACGTCAGTGCCTCACCAGCCATAAACCTCACCACACATCACACACACACACACACACATGTATGTATGTATGTATGTATGTATGTGTGTGTATATATGTATATGTGTATTTATGTATGTATGTATGTATGTATGTATGTATGTATGTATGTATGTATGTAGGTAGGTAGGTAGGTAGGTAGGTAGGTAGGTAGGTAAGGTTTTAAAATACATTAATTAAGTTAAAGGAGTAAAAAAAAACACTCATTAGAATTATAGGATTAAAAAACTATAGTTTTTTAATGAAGATGTTAGTAGGGCACTTAGTAAAACTTCAGAGATCTATGGAATGAAATATGTTTAAAAAGTCACTGTGGAATCCAACCGATTTTTAAAAACTCTTTTGACAAAAATAAATGCAGAACCTTTAATGCTGGAAATTATTGTACACATATTTAATCTTCATTTCCATGTTTATCAATAAAGCTTCTCTGGGAAAAATTGACAAAATGTATGAAAGTCAAAATAAAAATTCCCAAATCCCACATGAATCACAGATTTTTGTGCTTCATTATATTTTCTCTGCAATTCAGGTGGGGTCTCAGTAAGATAATGAAGCATTTGGGGAAAAAGATGCAAGCTAAGAGACCAGCCCCGGAGGCCAAGATGGAGAAGATCTCCACAGCCACCATGGACTTTCCTTTGGTGCTTAAGTAGGTGGGGAGGAAGCTGATCCAAACACTGCAAAAGACCAGCATACTAAAAGTAATGAACTTGGCTTCATTAAAGCTGTCAGGCAATTTCCTAGCCAGAAAAGCTACTGTGAAACTGACAAAGGCCAAAAAACCTAGATAAGCCAGGACAATGTAAAACATGAAAGGTGAGCCCTGCTTACATTCCAAAATAGCCTCTCCAAACACAGAATGAAAGTCCAAGTTAGGAAAAGGGGGAGAGTTTATCAACCAGGTGGCACAAAAAACTGCCTGGACCAGAGGACAGGCTATGACAATGGAGTTAGTCAGTGGTTTTCCTAAGAGTTTTCCTGTCTTGTTCCCAGGTTTAGTGGCCATAAATGCCAGAACCACCATGACAGTCTTTGCCAACACAGAAGAAACAGCAAGGGAAAAGAGAATGGCAAAGGAAGTTTGTTGGAAGAGGCAGGTGAGCTTCCTGGGTTGACCAATGAAGAGGAAGGAGCAGAGGAAGCAGAGCAGGAGGGAAACCAGGAGGATGTAGCTGAGATCTCGGTTGTTGGCCTTGACAATCGGTGTTTCATGATGTCTAAGGAAAATCACCAGAACTGCCAATGTGATCATAGAGAGAAAAAGGCCGAGACATAATAAAGTGTATCCAAGGGTCTCTTGATAGGCAAGGAAGTGGATCCTCTTGGCAATGCAGTGGTCCTTGTGTTCATTGGGGTATCTGTCTTCTGGGCAGAGATAACAATGGGCTGCATCTGAAATCAAGAGCCTTTGTTTAAGGGTTTCAGGGGCATCTCCTATGAGCATTATCCCTCCCTTCAGGGTGACATGACCGCCTCATTTCTGCTGTGACCAACCCACAGACTTAGTGTTGGAATTAACTATGTATATTATATAGAGGATCAAAAAAAGAAAATCGTCCATGAAACTGGTGGTATGTTAGTCAGAGACAAGAATCTGTTCAGCGCGAGCTGTTTGACCAGTTTAAAGGGTCTCTCCAATCACTGGGCACATCAATGCCTACTGTACATTTTAGAGTGAGAGAATCTATGAAATGTGGAGTCCCCCCCCCCCCAATTTATACAGGAATCCCCATAATTTTGATGGCTTTGTAAGCCAGGAATCTTGCTATTTTGTTTATGTGTAGAATAACAGAGTTGAAAGGGATCTTGGAGGTCTTCTAATCCAACCCCCTGTTTAGGCAGGAAATCCTACATCACTTGAGACAATCTATTCTTAAAAACTTCCAGTGTTGGAGCATTCACAACTTTTGGAGGCAAGTTGTTCCACTGATTAATTGTTCTAACTGTCAGGAAATTTCTCCTTAGTTCTAGGTTGCTTCCCTCCTTGATTAATTTCCACCCATTGCTTGATGTCCTATCCTCAGGTGCTTTGGAGAATAGCTTGACTCCTTCTTCTTTGTGGCAGCCCCTGAGATATTGAAAGACTGCTATCATGTCTCCCCTAGTCCTTCTTTCATTAAACTAGACACCCTCAGTTCCTGCAACTGTTCTTCATATATTTTAGCTTCCAGTCCCCTAATCATCTGTTGCTCTTCTCTGCACTCTTTCTAGAGTCTCACCATCTTTTTTACATCGTGGCAACCAAAATTGGATGCAGTATTCCAAGTGTGGCCTTACCAAGGCATTATAAAGTAGTATTAACTCTTCATGTGATCTTGATTCTATCCCTCTGTTTATGCAGCCTAGAACTGTGTTGGCTTTTTTGGCAGCTGCTGCACACGGCTGGCTCATATTTTGTCCACTAGGACTACAAGATCCCTCTTACAGTTACTACTATTGAGTCAGGTACCAGATATACTGTACCTGTGCATTTGGTTTTTCTGTGTACCTTGTCCATTGTTCTGGGCTTAAAGAATGATAAAACGAGAGAGAAAAGGACATGTAACTGTATGTTGAGTATTGTGAGGTCACTTTTCCCCTTCAAAAGTGGTTCACCAGGAACTGGCACAAAAAATTAGAGGTGCCAAACAGAATTATTTTGAAAATGCGAACAAACCAGGTAGGTGGTTAGCATATAAGATGAAAAAAGAGAGAGAAACAAAGAAAATACTTCAACTAAGAGATAAACAAGGAGAAATTCAATATGGGAATACCGAGAAAAAAAATATTATACATGATTACTACGTTAAACTCTATGAACAAGAGAAGGTGGAGGAGGGACGAGTCAAAAAGTATCTACAAGATGCCAATCTCCCCCAGGTACCAGATGAAACTAGAACAATGTTAGAAAGAAAAATAACAATGATGGAACTAACAGAGGCACTTAAAAAACAAAACAATGGGAAAGCCCCAGGACCAGATGGCCTACCCGTGGAATTCTACAGAACATTTGAAGAAATATTGACCCTCCCACTCTTACAAGTCATGAATGAAGTGATGACTGAGAACCAAATACCGAAGTCATGGTCAGAAGCGTATATCACATTACTACCCAAGGAAGAGACTGATTCAACACAAATCAAGAATTATAGACCAATTTCTTTATTAAACTCAGACTACAAGCTATTTGCATCGATACTAGCTGAGAGACTTAAAAAATACTTAAATGGCTTCATTCATCCAGATCAAAATGGCTTTTTACCTAAAAGACAAATCAAAGAAAATATGAGAATAATTTTGAATACCTTGGAATACTATGAGGCCCACCCAGAAAAACAATTGGCATTGATGTTCCTCGATGCGCAGAAGGCCTTTGATAATGTGAATTGGCAGTTTATGTTTTTGCAACTGGAGCAGATGAACTTTGGCAAGAAATTCACTCAAAGTATACGAACGATATACCAGAAACAAGCAGCAAAGATAATGGTAAATGGAGAACTAACAGAACCGATTGAAATAAAGAGAGGTACAAGACAAGGCTGCCCACTATCACCGCTACTCTTTGTCCTAACACTAGAGGTCTTAAATAGAAAGATTAGAGAAGAAGAAGAAATAAGAGGAATGAAAATTAAGAGAGAAGAGTATAAACTGCAAGCGTTCGCAGACGATTTAGTTTTCATTCTTGAAGATCCATTAGAAACCGCACCCAAATTGTTAGAAAGAATAGAGGAATATGGAGAAGTAGCAGGCTTGAAAATAAACAAAGATAAAACAAAGATCATGACAAAGAATATCCCAGCTACACAAAAGGAACAGTTGTCAGAAATGTTGCAGATTCAAAACACAAGTAAGATTAAATATTTGGGGATACATTTATCACCTAGATGTAGCACTCTTAAAGAGGATAATTATACCAGATTAAAACGACAAATAGCAATCGATTTGGAGAAATGGGAAAACTTGCATTTATCAATGATGGGAAGAATTTCCACAATTAAAATGAACATTCTACCTAGAATTCTATATCTGTTTCAGACAATCCCAATTAGACTGGGTAAGGATTTTTTTCTAGACTTAAATAAAATAGTTTTGAAATTTATTTGGCAAGGGAAAAAAGCTAGAATAAAGCTTAAATTACTACAAGATGTTAGATCAAGAGGAGGTTTTGCCTTACCCGATTGGGAGCTATACTATCAGGCAGCAAACCTGATGTGGATTAAGGAGTGGATATCATTAAAAAACTCTAGATTATTGAACGTAGAAGGTCACGATTTGCTGTTGGGATGGCATGCTTTCTTATGGTATAAGGGAACTAAACCACATGGTTATTTTAGAAGACATTATATAAGGGAGGTGTTGTTGTTAAATTGGGAAAAGATTAAAAAATTACATTATTTAAAAATTCCAGTCTGGACATCAACAATTGAAGCATTCTCGTATCCGATAATACATAAAAAGGAACAAACAGTTAGATATATAGAATTACTGAATACAGAGGGTGAGCTCAAATCTAGTCAAGAGTTGAAGCAAGAAGGGATGGAAATGAACTGGTATTCATATGTACAGATACAATCTAGATATAATGAAGATAGAAAAACTAAAGGTCTCTATAATAAAATGACTGAGCTAGACAAAATTCTAACAGGTACCGATGAAAAAGTAATTAAAAAACTATATGGATATTTATTGGAGTTTAAATTGCATGAAGAACAAGTTAAAGAAACTATGATTGCTTGGGGGAAAATTTTTAAGTATGGGATTGATTTAAAGAATTGGCAGAAATTGTGGTCTCAAAATTACAAAATGACAATGTCTACTGCATATAGAGAAAACTTGTATAAGATGTTTTACAGGTGGCACCTACCCCCGACCAGAATCGCAAGAATGTTCAAGAATAAATCCGAAAAGTGTTGGAAATGTCACCAGATACCTGGCTCATACTATCACATGTGGTGGACTTGCACTGAAGCCAAAAGATACTGGACTAAAATCCACATGTGGTTGGAGAAAATGATACACAAACAAATAGACTTTAAACCAGAGGTCTTTTTATTGGGAATCTTACCAGAAATCTACAACAAAGACTTAAAATATTTGATTGTAAATGTGTTAACAGCAGCCAGAATTGTATTTGCAAAAAACTGGAAAAATGAAACAATACCAAAAGAGGAAGAAATCATTCGAAAAATAATGGACTGTGCCGAAATGAGTAAATTGACATTTGAAATTAGAGAGCAAGAGGATGAACAATTTTATAAGATATGGGACTTGTTTTATCAATGGCTAAGGGAAAAAAAACAAAATTTTGGAAATGAAAAAATGATACACTTATGCCTTAATTGGAAAAAGTAAATGATGATATAATTATGCTGTGAAATAATTCAACAATGATATAAGGAAGTACTAATATAAGGTCTGGTGATATAATATATAAGGTTAAGAACTTACTATAATGATATTTTGCTGCTGATAAGGCAATTCTAATAGGGGAACAAATGAAAACTGGTATATATAGGCAGCAATGCCTTGTTGAATAATGAAGGAATAAGATATCTGTTTGAAGGTATGAAATGCAAGATTAACAATGAATAGAAGTATATTCTCTGGGGGGAAATAATGCTAATGTTAACTGAATATATATTGTAGAAGGAAAATGAGACCTTTAGTTACATTAGAGGAAATATCTGAGATGGTAAACATTATTTGAAGATGTAGATGTTAAAACAATCGTAATCAAACGACATGTTGCATGTTGGTCAGCGTCTCTTTTTGTATTACAAATCTACCCATTTAGATTTGTTTTCCCCTCCAGGGGAAGGTTAGTAGATAGAAATAGCTCAATCTCTTATTTTCCATATAGGTCTATCAATTTCCTGGGAGATTAGTAGTGCTGAAAAAAGAAGCATTGCTTAAATAATAAAAATAAAAGCTTGAACCTCATAGTCCCATCCATTATAAAAAGATTGGTA